>NC_057794.1:567220468-567520468 GCF_018294505.1 Triticum aestivum
GAAGTAGCATCATTGTTGATGATCGAACGAGCCATCGAATCCTTCGTCGACGACACAGAGGAACTCTCAATGAAAGCACCAATGTCGGTGTCAAAACCGGCAGATCTCGCGTAGGGGTCCCGAATTGTGCATCTAAGGATCGATGGTAACAGGAGGCACGGGACACGATGTTTACCCAGGTTCGGGCCATCTTGGTGGAGGTAATACCCTACTTCCTGCTTGATTGACTCTGATGAGTATAGGGGTTACAAGAGTTGATCTACCTCGAGATCGTAATGGCTAAACCCTAGATGTCTAGCATGTATGATTATGATTGTCTCTACGGACTAAACCCTCCGGTTTATATAGACACAGGAGGGGGCTAGGGTTGTACAGAGTCGGTTTACTGAGAAAGGAATATTCATATCCAAACACCAAGCTTGCTATCCACGCAAAGGAGAGTCCCATCCGGACACAGGGGAAGGCCTTCTTGTATCTTCTTGGCCCATTAGTCCTACCCATATCACATAGACCGGACGCCTGGGGACTCCCTAATCCAGGACTCACTCAGCGGTGGCGCCTGTGGGTGCCGCCGGACCTTCCTGGAGGGCGTCGGGGGCCGCCCTTCCTCTCTCCTCGCTGCGTACCGGGGGAAACCCTTGGCAACAGCGTCATCATTGTCGCGTCCCTTCTTGGAGGTGTTGATTGGTACCGACGCTTCGTAGTATAGGAGCTTGGTGGAGGATTCCCGGTGGGCGCGGCAGTCGCGAGGCTTTTTCGTTTTTTTGTTGATCCGCCGTTGTCAGCGTTTGTTTCTTTTGTGGTTCTCTTTCGTTTTCTTTGGGCGTGCCTATGCTGCTTTTGCCCCATCACCGATTGTTGGTTGTATCAATGATGGCTGCTTTGTAATACAAAGCGAGGGAAACCCCTATTTCGTCATAAGTCTATAACGAGAGCCAAAATGTTGAATACAAATTGGCCAGAACCAGAAACTCAGCTTCCGGTTTTTTAGAAGCTACTAGGAAATGTGCCCGTGCGTTGCAACGGGAGAAACATATTCTCGCACACCCCTAGCAACCCATTCTATGATTGTGCAATTTTCTCCTCCGACCGATGGTGCTCATATTGTCCATCTATTCATAACGAACATGATAAATCTTAAGTGATGTGCTTGTCATCAACTATGGCATAAGGCTCATGCGTCCGTACGGAGTAAATGCTGAACAATGGGCCATCATCGTCGTGTGGCGGTGACGGGTGCCAGCGCCTCTAGCACGGCGGGCTTCTGCCAGCCGGCACATGATTTGGCGAGCACCCTGGAAATCGCGAGGCCCTCCTCTTCGATCTGGAGTATATAGTAAAAAAAAAGGCCATTATAATGACCTTTGCACCATCATACTGTTAACTGGGTGCAAATACTAACAGAGAACACATCAACCAAAATTGCTAGCTTTTTACGCGAGGAGATGATCTCATACAGAGCCGATGGATTCACCGTCATTTTAATTTACATACGGGCAGCATGCAGGCTACCAACTAATGCACAGCTGTTGTTCATGTACGTTTTGCATGCACCTGGATCAATTCAACGTCATCTTAATTTGCATGAGGCCTACCAACGATGCACAACGGCACCTTCATCACTACTACTCGTACATCGCATCTTAATTTGCCATACCCGCGTGACTGGCCGACCTGGACGGTTAAGATGATTTTTGGTTCTCTAGTCCTAGGACTTTTTCTAGTTCCAATTAAAAAATTTCCAGTCCCTAAAAAGTCCCTCCCTGTTTTTCCAGAGATTAAAAAGTCTCTAGTCCCTTCCTAGATGTTATTAAATGACCATGTTACCCCTAATATATAGTAAAATAACAATCAAACAATACCATAGGGTGGCGGGCCAATGGGTGCATGGAGGGACATTGTTGGAAAAGTCCCAAAAAGAGTCTCTTTGAGAGTTTTCTTCATTTAGTCCCAAATGCCTAGTTTAGTTCCTTAAAAGTCCCTCCCGTTTAGTAAAAAAAGTCTCTAAGAAGGACTTTTTCTAGGCCCTGCACAAAAAAGTCCCGGGAAACAAACACCCCTTAATGCTCCATTTTTAATTTCGCCTGAGATCTGGGTCCGTACCTCCCACCATTTATGCTTCCCTTTATACCGTACCTCCCACCATTTATGCTTCCCTTTATACCTCTTTATTCCTTTCCTTACTGGCTCATATCGGAATATATTTCCTCTTTTATAACCTTCCTTCTGTCCCGTTGATTCTCCAGGAGGCTTATTGACTTCAAATCATAAACGTATATAAGTTCATCTAATGTAATATAATGAAGCGAGGTGGGTCTATTTAATAAATGAATAAATCATCTGTTTATATCACAACCACGATGTAGCTCAATTGGACTTGGGCACGTCGTTTGCATCTCTGGTCGGGAGTTCGATCCGCACCAGTGCCTATTTTTGCTTCCTACGTCGGACGGATCTATTGGACTGAGGCCCAGGCGGATTGGGCCCAATGCAGCGATCAAATTAGTTCGTAAAAATATACTTTTTTGGATTATTAGGACCACCTTCGAAATCTGGTAATGACATAATCCCGGCAGTGTTGAGCTTTTTGAATGGGGGCGAGCTTCCAGAAGGAATGAATGACACATCGATCACCCTCATCCCAAAGGTTCGGCATCCACAAAGAATAACCCAATATAGACCTATTTCTCTTTGTCTTACAAGATTGCAGCAAAATATATTGTTAACAGGATGAGGGATTTTCTTGACGGCCTTGTAAGTGAGGAGCAAAGTGCTTTTGTGCCTGGGCGCCTCATTACAGATAATGTTCTTATTGCTCATGAGAGTATCCATGCAATGAAGAAAAGGAGGAAGGGAAAGAATTGGGTATGTGCTGTCAAGCTGGACATGATGAAAACATATGACCGCGTCGAATGGCATTATCTTCATGCGATCATGACCAAGTTGGACTTCAGCTCGTCCTTTATCCGACTGATTATGAAGTGTGTAACATGGTTCGCGGTTCGAGTGAATGAGGAGTTGCTGCCGTTTTTCACCCCCTCTAGGGGATTCAGGCAAGGATGTCCCATGTCACCTTATTTATTCCTTTTGTGTGCCGAGGGCCTTACTACACTCTTAAACAGATATGGTGGAGTGTATGCGGACAAGGGGATTCGAGTGTGCACCCAGTCACCGTGGATTAATCATCTACTGTTTGCAGATGATAGTCTTACCTTCATGCAAGCTGAACTGGAGAGTGCAGAGCATCTAAACAACATTCTCAGGATTTATGGTGAGTGTTCGGGACAGTGTGTTAACAAAGAGAAGAGTTCCATCTTTTTTAGTCCAAACACTCCCAGTCCAGTGCGAGCAATGGTGAAAACTGCGATGGGTATATCAGTTGAGGCATTCAATGAGAGGTATTTGGGCCTCCCCACAGCAGTTGGACAGATTACCTCAGACACCTTTGATTTTGTTGGAGAAAGGGTGAGGTCAAAGTTGAATGGGGGTACAGAAAGATTGGTTTCTTGCGCGGCGAGGGAAGTGCTTATCAAGGCAAGAGCACAGGCGGTGCCAACATACACTATGAGTTGCTTTAAACTCACGAAAAAAGTGTACAAAAACATCTCCTCACCGATGGCAAAATTTTGGTGGAGCAGTTCTATAGATCGAAGATCTCTACATTGGATAGATTGGAAGTCCTTGTCGCTTCCAAAGGTCAGAGGAGGCATGGGATTTCGTGATCTGGAATGCTTCAATATTGCATTGTTAGGGAAACATGGATGGAGGCTTATCACCAGCCCGAACTCGTTATGCTCTCGGGTGTTGAAAAGCCGCTATTTCTCGAACACATATTTCATGCATGCTACTATTCCGTGTAACGCCTCGGCTACCTGGCGAGCGATCGTTGCCGGGAGGGCGGCACTGGATACTGGCCTGCTAAAACGGATTGGCGATGGCTCGTCCACGCGCGTGTGGCGGGATGGATGGATACCAGGCAAGCTCTCGATGCGGCCCAATGCACAGATCGGTACAACACCTATCAATCTTGTTTCAGACCTGATCGATGATGTGACTTGATCTTGGAAAGCTGGCCTGGTTCGAGAAAATTTTACACCACTGGATGATGATACTATTTTGAATATTCCACTCAGACAAGGAGGTGGTGATGATTATTGGGCTTGGGATCATGAGAGATCGGGTTCCTATACTGTGAAGTCAGCGTATCGTGCTCTAATGACGCATAACGAGCATTCAGCTCTAGCGGAAGGGGCGACTACAGAATCTTCAGAGAATAATAAGCAGTTATGGACTCGTCTTTGGAAGCTCAAAGTGCTACCTAAGGTGCGTGTGTTCTGGTGGAGGGTCCTCCGGGGCATTCTTCCAGTGGAGAGCACACTACAGTACAGGGATATTGCAACCTTAGCACGATGTAAGGTGTGCAAGGGAGCTGATGAAGATTTGATGCATGCTTTGATCAAGTGTTCACATGCTCAAAATTTCTGGACAGAAGCTCGAAAATGGCTGCAAGTCAAGCTACCGGAGTTACACCCTATGAGTTGGTGTAGGGATATTCTTTGCGACTCTCGGTTTTCAGAGAGTGACAGGGCAAAAATTGTTACTATCATGTGGGCTATTTGGACCTCTCGCAATAATATAACGCATGACAGAACACATATGAACCCGGCGCAATCTCTCAAACATATAAGAGAAACGCTTGCCTTGCTGGAGCTCCCCTTGGAACAGACTGTCGGGTGGTAGGTGCGACATATGCCAACGGGTGGCTTATCATTGTGGGAGCCAGTAAGACATCGCTGGTGCCTGGAAACGGGATAAGGCGAAGACATGCACACCGGCGGATCTTACCCAGCTTCGGGGCTCTCCGTGGAGATAACACCCCTACTGCTGCTCTGCGGGGTCTCCGCATGATCACTAGATGAACAAGTAGCTACACAATGCTCCTTGAGCTGTTTGGTGGAGGAGGAAGAGGGGCACGGCTAGCCTGCTTCTTCTCCTTGTGTGGTGTCTAGGACTAGCAGGGGGTCGAACCCTTTGCAAGGGTGCCCCGGGGGGTTTATATAGGCCTACCCCGCAGGGGTACAACGGTAATCCGACTGGGCGCGGGGCCAGCCGTCTGTGACTGCGCTCGCCGGCTGCTGGGGCCCGCCGACTGGTGGGTCCCACCGGCTGCCGGCCCCTTGGTCGACAGGCAGGCCCCACTGTCCAGGGCCTGGTCGGCGGCTGGTTACTGTGGCTCCATCTGGGTGACGTGGGCTTCGTCGTGGTAGGCGCGGCTACAGTGCCGCCGCCCGTCGGGCGATCGCTGTAGCCTCACCGCATCTTGTCTCCTTAATGGGGCGTCTCCTTCGAGGGAGGCGGCAAGCCGGCTGCGGGGAGCCGGCTCTGTCTTGGGCCGACTAGTTGGAGGCGTGGCCGCCTTCGGGCGTCTCTCTGCCCGAAGGGGCCCACCGTCTGTGGCCGCGCTGGCGGCCCGTCGTGGGTGACATCAGGGTCAACATGGCAACAGTGCCGCGCCGGACGGGTCATGGCTACCCCGTATGGCGCACTGTGCCAGGCGTGCTCCAGGATACGAGGGTGGCAGGCTTCACTATAGCCACGCCCCGTCGCACCGCCGTTAGGTGGGTGCAAACTTTGAGGGTACGGTCTCGACCGCTTTATGGGAGCCGGCTTCTTGGAGTCGGCCTTCTCAGGGCCGGCTTCCCGAAGTCGGCCCTCCGTGGCTTTCTTCAGGAGGGCTAAAGTCGGGCCGCCTTCCGAGAGCCGGCCTGGATGGCAGCCAGCAAGGGGAGGGCGGCTCCGCGTCTTGGATTCTTGAGAGCTGGACGGGCTCGTAGTTTTTTCAGAAGGGACAGGGGAAGCCGGCTAGGCTACCCATGGCTATTTACTCCGACAGTAGTCCCCGAAGCTGATCGAGCTCCGAGGCGGACAATGGAACGAGAAGCTTGGTCAGCTTCCCTTCCTAAAGAGCTGGCTTTGCGGGCGTACGCCGACTTCAGAGAGCTCCGCGTCTTGCAGGCGGGAAAGGGGTCGACCCGCGTGCTGACCGCGGGCCCTCCCGCGGGCCACGTGGCAGCGAGACCCTGCCGTCGCACGCACGCGACGTGACACCGCTGTAGGCCCGGGCCCGCCACTCCTAGGCCTCGGCCCGAACGCTGATCTTCTGCGGCCCAGGTGGACCGCTTGCCTTCCCGTGGCGATTTTATTTCGCCATTAGGGCGCAACAAGCGCAGGACGTGGGGGAGTGGGCGCGATCGATCCCCACGTTTCCCCACGCTGCGCCTCCTCGGCTCCGCCACGCGATCCCATAAGTAGGGGGAGGAGGGGGAGCGACAGAGGTTCGCACGCTCCCTCTCGCTCCGCCCCCTCTCGTCCTCCTTCCTTCCTCTCGTTGTCGCCGCAGCCTCTCGTCTCAGCGCCGCCGCGCCTCCACATCGTCTCGCTCCCATGGCGCTGTCAAGCTCGTGGGATGGCTCCAACGTCCATGAGGACCACGTGGAATTCCTCCGCCAGACTCGGCGCCTGCCCGATGCCAACCTCGTGTGGGTCCGCCTGGCACCGTAGACGGAGATTTCGCCGGCGCCGGAGGAGGGCGAGCGGGTCGTCTTCCGCTCGCACTTCCTGCATGGCTTCGGCCTTCCGGCGAGCGGATTTCTGCGCTCCTTCCTCGAGTTCTACAACCTTCAGCCACATCACCTCACGCCCAATGCGGTGATGCTGTTGTCGGCCTTCGTCTCCCTCTGTGAAGGTTTCTTGGGGCTGCTCCCCACGCTGGAGCTCTGGGGGGAGGTCTTCCAGAGCAAACTCGGCACTGTCGTCGCGGGCGTGCCCGTCCCCTGCGGGACCTTCATCGCCATGAGGAGGGCGAGCGAGAACAACCCATTCCCGCCCATCCCCCTGATCCAGTCGGTGAAGATCTGGCACAAATCATACTTCTATGTGAAGAACGTCGCCGAACAAGGAGACCACGTCAACCTGCCGGCTTACATAGCCGGCCCGCCGGCTGGGAGGCAGCCCTCATGGAGTTTCCGGTCCCGGTCACTGTCTTAGGCCGGGAACGCCGCCGTCTCCCGGCTTCGGGTGATGATCTAGTCGGAGGGCCTGAACGGGGCCGACTTGGTGGCCGCCTTCGTGGAGCGCCGGATATCTCCTCTCCAGAGCCGCCCCCACATGATGTGCCAGATGAGCGGCCTCTTCGACCCAAGCCGGCTGAGCACCAGGGAGATGCCTCATGCGGAGGTATCGTACATGGTAAATTACATCTCAAATTGCAAGCTCACCGAAGACTGGCGATACGGCAAGGCGCCGTATTCTCGCGCCAACCCTCCGCCCGTGGTAAGTTTTCCTTTCTTTCTTCTTTTCGTTGGTTGCCGGCTTTATGATGGTCGGCTTCTGATCAGTCGGTTCTTCTTAGCAGAACCTCCTTCTCCCGCCGACGACCGGGTCAGCGGGGATAGAACGCCAGTATGCCCCTGACCGCACGGCGGACGACGTCGACGATCCGGACATGGGGGCGGCCGCCATGGAAGACGCCTTCGTGGGAGACGACGCCGAGCCCGGGGGCTCAAGGCTCACCCGAGCTTCGAGGACTGGCCGGATGATGCTGAAGCCGAAGTCGCCCCGCGTCGTCAGCCGGCGGCCGACCATCAGGGCGCGGGCTCGTCCATCGCGCCGGCTACCGGCGGTGGCGCACAGAAGCGCCGGGCCGCTTCAGGCCTCTTCGGCAGTCGGCCGAAGAAGTCCAAAGCCTTCACCGCGGCGACCAAGCGAGACGAGGCGGCTGCGAAAGCGGCCCGCTTTCGCAAGGCGGTGAAGCAGCCTCAGGCGGTCTCAGCGTAAGTCGTCAATTGCCTTGTCGCATGCTCTTCATAATTCTCTTCTTGTTCGAGCATTCTTCTTAATTTCTTCCGCTTGCTGGACAGGGCGCCGCTTTCCCTTGAGCGTGCACTACTAGGAAAATGGTTTCTAACGATGGTATATGTGGTCGTTAAATGTCATATTGTGGTCGCTAAAGGTCATTAACGACCACAATCTACTGGTCGTAGTAGGCTCCGTCGTTAAAAGTATAACGGCCACGTATCTTTTGTGGTCGTTATTCTTGTAACGATGGGATGATGTGTTTGTTGGGGAACGTAGCAGAAATTCAAAATTTTCCTACGTGTCATCAAGATCTATCTATGGAGAGACCAGCAACGAGTAGAAAGAGAGTGCATCTACATACCCTTGTAGATCGCTAAGCGGAAGCGTTCAAGTGAACGGGGTTGATGGAGTCGTACTCGTCGTGATTCAAATCACCGATGATCAAGTGCCGAACGCACGGCACCTCCGCGTTCAACACACGTACAGCCCGGTGACGTCTCCCACGCCTTGATCCAGCAAGGAGAGAGGGAGAGGTTGAGGAAGACTCCATCCAACAGCAGCACAACGGCGTGGTGGTGGTGGAGGAGCGTGGCAATCCTGCAGGGCTTCGCCAAGCACCACGGGAGAAGAGGAGTACTTGGGAGAGGGGGAGGGCTGCGCCAGAACTTCGTCTTGAGCTCCCATGCGTCTCCCCACTATATATAGGGGTGGAGGGGCTGGTTTCTTGCCCTCCAAGTCCATTGGGGCGTTGGCCAAGGTGGGAGGAAAGAAATCCCATCATTTCCTTCCCCACCGATTGTTATCCCCCCTTTTTAGGGATCTTGATCTTATCCCTTCGGGATATGATCTTATTCCTTCTAAGGGGGGATCTTGGTGCGCCTTGACCAGGGGTGTGGGGCCTTGCCCCCACTACCCACATTCATGTGGGTCCCCCCATGCAGCTGGGCCCCACTCCGGAACCTTTTAGAACCTTCCCGGTACAATACCGAAAAATCCCGAACATTTTCCGGTGGCCAAAATAGGACTTCCCATATATAAATCTTTACCTCCGGACCATTCCGGAACTCCTCGTGACGTCCGGGATCTCATCCGGGACTCCGAACAACATTCGGTAACCACATACAAACTTCCTTTATAACCCTAGCGTCATCGAACCTTAAGTGTGTAGACCCTACGGGTTCGGGAGACATGCAGACATGACCGAGACGTTCTCCGGTCAATAACCAACAGCGGGATCTGGATACCCATGATGGCTCCCACATGTTCCACGATGATCTCATCGGATGAACCACGATGTCAAGGACTTAATCAATCCCGTATTCAATTCCCTTTGTCTATTGGTATGTTACTTGCCCGAGATTCGATCGTCGGTATCCAATACCTTGTTCAATCTCGTTACCGGCAAGTCACTTTACTCGTTCCGTAACACATCATCCCGTGATCAACTCCTTGGTCACATTGCGCATATGATGATGTCCTACCGAGTGGGCCCAGAGATACCTCTCCGTTTACACGGAGTGACAAATCCCAGTCTCGATCCGCATAAAACAATAGATACTTTCGGACATACCTGTAGTGCACCTTTATAGTCACCCAGTTACGTTGTGACGTTTGATACACCCAAAGCACTCCTACGGTATCCAGGAGTTACACGCTCTCATGGTCGAAGGAAGAGATACTTGACATTGGCAAAGCTCTAGCAAATGAACTACACGATCTTTTGTGCTAGTCTTAGGATTGGGTCTTGTCCATCACATCATTCTCCTAATGATGTGATCCCGTTATCAACGACATCCAATGTCCATAGCCAGGAAACCATGACTATCTGTTGATCACAACGAGCTAGTCAACTAGAGGCTCACTAGGGACATATTGTGGTCTATGTATTCACACGTGTATTACGATTTCCGGATAATACAGTTATAGCATGAATAAAAGACAATTATCATGAACAAGGAAATATAATAATAATACTTTTATTATTGCCTCTAGGACATATTTCCATCAGTCTCCCACTTGCACTAGAGTCAATAATCTAGTTCACATCGCCATGTGATTAACACTCACAGGTCACATCGCCATGTGACTAATACCCAAGAGTTTACTAGAGTCAGTAGTCTAGTTCACATCACTATGTGATTAACACTCAATGAGTTTTATGTTTGATCATGTTGCTTGTGAGAGAGGTTTTAGTCAACGGGTCTGAACCTTTCAGATCCGTGTGTGCTTTACAAATCTCTATGTCATCTCCTAGATGCAGCTACCACGCTCTATTTGGAGCTATTCCAAACAACTGTTCTACTTGGAGCTATTCTAAATTATTGCTCCATTATATGTATCCGGTCTCTCTACTCAGAGCTATCCGGATAGGTGTCAAGCTTGCATCGTCGTAACCTTTACGACGAACTCTTTTACCACCTCCATAATCGAGAAAATTCCTTAGTCCACTAGTTACTAAGGATAACTTTGACCGCTGTCCTGTGAGCCATTCTTGGATCACTCTTGTAACCCTTGACTGACTCATGGCAAGGCACACTTCAGGTGCGGTACACAGCATAGCATACTGAAGAGCCTACGTCTTAAGCATAGGGGACGACCTTCGTCCTTTCTCTCTATTCTGCCGTGGTCGAGCTTTAAGTCTTAACTTCGTACCTTACAACTCAGGCAAGAACTCCTTCTTTGACTGGTCCATCTTGAACACCTTCAAGATCATGTCAAGGTATGTGCTCATTTGAAAGTATTATTAAGCATTTTGATCTATCCTTATAGATCTTGATGCTCAATGTTCAAGTAGCTTAATCCAGGCTTTCCATTGAAAAACACTTTCAAAATAACCCTATATGCTTTCCAGAAATTCTACGTCATTTCTAATCAACAATATGTCAACAACATATACTCATCAGAAATTCTATAGTGCTCCCACACACTTCTTTGGAAATACAAGTTTCTCATAAACTTTGTACAAACCCAAAATTTTTGATCATCATCAAAGCATACATTCCAACTCCGAGATGCTCACTCTAGTCCTTAGAAGGATTGCTGGAGCTTTGCATACTTATTAGCATCTTTCGGGTTTCACAAAACCTTCCGGTTGTATCACATACAACCTTTCCTCATTAAAATCGTCGAGGAAACAATGTTTTGACATCCTATCTGCAAGATTTCATAAATAATGCAGTAATCGCTAATATAATTCCAACAGACTCTTAGCATCGCTACGAGTGAGAAAATCTCATCGTAGTCAACTCCTTGAACTTGTCGGAAAACATCTTAACAACAAGTCGAGTTTTCTTAATGGTGACATTTACCATCATTGTCCGTCTTCCTTTTGAAATCCATCTGTACTCATTAGCCTTACGACCATTGAGCCGTTCTGCCAAAGTCTACACTTTGTTTTCATACATGGATCCTCTCTCGGATTTTATGGCCTCAAGCCATTTATCGGAATCCGGGCCCACCATCGCTTCTCCATAGCTCGTAGGTTCATTGTTGTCTAGCAACATGACTTCCAAGATAGGATTACGTACCACTCTGAAGTAGTACGCATCCTTGTCATCCCACGAGGTTTGGTAGTGACTTGATCTGAAGTTTCATGATCACTATCATAAGCTTCCACTTCAATTGGTGTAAGTGCCACAGGAACAACTCCCTGTGCCCTGCTACACACTGGTTGAAGTGATGGTTCAATAACCTCATCAAGTCTCCACCATCCTCCCACTCAACTCTTTCGAGAGAAACCTTTCCTCGAGAAAGGACCCGATTCAAGAAACAATCCTTTATTGCTTTTGGATCTGAGACAGGAGGTATACCCAACTGTTTTGGGTGTCCTATGAAGATGCATTTATCCGCTTTGGGTTCTAGCTTATCAGCCTGAAACTTTTTCACATAAGCGTCGTAGCCCCAAACTTTTAAGAAACGACAACTTAGGTTTCTCTAAACCATAATTCATACGGTGTCATCTCAACGGAATTACGTGGTGCCCTATTTAAATTGAATGTGGTTGTCTCTAATGCCTAACCCATGAACGATAGTGGTAATTCGATAAGAGACATCATGGTATGCATCATATCCAATAGGGTGCAGTTATGATGTTCGGACACACCATCACACTATGGTGTTCCAGGCGGTATTAATTGCGAAACAATTTCCACAATGTCTTAATTGTGTGCCAAAACTCGTAACTCAGATATTCATCTCTATGATCATATCATAGACATTTTATCCTCTTGTCACAATGATCTTCTACTTCACTCTGAAATTACTTGAACCATTCAATAATTCAGACTTGTGTTTCATCAAGTAAATATTCTCAACATCTACTCGAATCATCTGTGAAGTAAGATCATAACGATATTCACTGCATGCCTCAGCACTCATTGGACTACACACATCAAAATGTGTTACTTCCAACAAGTTGCTATCTTGTTCCATCTTACTAAAACCGAGGCTTTTCAGTCATCTTGCCCATGTGGTATGATTTGCATATCTCAAGTGATTCAAAATCAAGTGAGTTCAAACGGTCCATTTTCATGGAGTTTCTTCATGCATATATACCAATAGACATTGTTCGCATGTCTCAAACTTTTCAAAAATGAGTGAGTCCAAAGATCCATCAACATGGAGCTTCTTCATGCATTTTATACCGATATGACTTACGTGGCAGTGCCACAAATAGGTGGTACTATCATTACTATCTTTTGGCATGAACATGTGTATCACTAAGATCGAGATTTCAATGAACCATTCATTTTAGGTGCAAGACCATTGAAGGTATTATTCAAATAAATAGAGTAACCATTATTCTCTTTAAATGAATAACCGTATTGCGATAGACATAATCCAATCATGTCTATGCTCAACGCAAACACCAAATCTCGATGGTAGAGGGAGCGTGCGATGCTTGATCATATCAACATTGGAAACACTTCCAACACATATCGTCAGCTCACCTTTAGCTAGTCTCCGTTTATGCCGTAGCTTTTATTTCGAGTTACTAACACTTAGCAACCGAACCGGTATCTTATACCCTAGTGCTACTAGGAGTACTAGTAAAGTACACATTAACATAATGTATATCCAATATACTTCTATCGACCTTGCCAGCCTTCTCATCTACCAAGTATCTAGGGTAATTCTGCTCTAGTGACTGTTCCCCTTATTACAGAAGCACTTAGTCTCGGGTTTGGGTTCAACCTTGGGTTTCTTCACTGGAGCAGCAGCTGATTTGCCGTTTCATGAAGTATCCCTTCTTGTCCTTGCCCTTCTTGAAACTAGTGGTTTCACCAACCATCAACAATTGATGCTCCTTCTTGACTTCTACTTTCGCGGTGTCAAACATCACGAACACTTCAAGGATCATCATATCTATCCCTGATATGTTATAGTTCATCATGAAGCTCTAGCAGCTTGGTGGCAATGACTTTGGAGAAACATCACTATCTCATTTGGAAGATCAACTCCCACTCGATTCAAGTGATTGTTGCACTCAGACAATCTGAGCACAAGCTCAACGATTGAGCTTTTCTCCCTTAGTTTGCAGGTTAAGAAAATCGTCAGAGGTCTTATGCCTCTTGACGTGGGCACGAGCCTGAAATCCCAATTTCAGCCCTCGAAACATCTCATATGTTCCGTGATGTTTCGAAAACGTCTTTGGTGCCTCTACCCTAAACCATTTAACTGAACTATCACGTAGTTATCAAAACGTGTATGTCCGATGTTCACAACATCCACAAACGACGTTTGGGGTTCAGCACACTGAGCGGTGCATTAAGGACATAAGCTTTCTACTGTCCGCGTAATTCCTACTTTCAACTTTCAACTATATTTTCTCTAGGAACATATCTTAAACAGTAGAACTAAAGCGCGAGCTACGACATAATTTGCAAAAACTTTTTGACTATGTTCAAGATAATTAAGTTCATCTTATGAACTCCCACTTAGATAGACATCCCTCTGGTCATCTAAGTGATCACATGATCCGAGTCAACTAGGCCGTGTCCGATCATCACGTGAGACGGACTAGTCATCATCGGTGAACATCTTCATGTTGATCGTATCTACCATACGACTCATGCTCGACCTTTCGGTCTCCGTGTTCCGAGGCCATGTCTGCACATGCTAGGCTCGTCAAGTTAACCCTAAGTGTTTTCGCTGTGTAAAACTATCTTACACCCGTTGTATGTGAACGTAAGAATCCATCACACCCGATCATCACGTGGTGCTTAGAAGCGACGAACTGTAGCAACGGTGCACAGTTAGGGGAGAACACTTCTTGAAATTTTGTAAGGGATCATCTTATTTACTACCGTCGTCTTAAGTAAACAAGATGCATAAACATGATAAACATCACATGCAATCAAATAGTGTAGTGACATGATATGGCCAATATCATATAGCTCCTTTGATCTTCATCTTCGAGGCTCCATGATCATCTTGTCACCGGCATGACACCATGATCTCCATCATCGTGTCTTCATGAAGTTGTCATGCCAACGACTACTTCTACTTCTATGACTAACGCGTTTAGCAATAAAGTAAAGTAGTTTACATGGCGTTCTTCAATGACACGCAGGTCATACAATAAATAAAGACAACTCCTATGGCTCCTGCCGGTTGTCATACTCTTCGACATGCAAGTCGTGAATCCTATTACAAGAACATGATCAATCTCATACATCACATATATCATTCATCACATCCTTTTGGCCATATCACATCACATAGCATACCCTGCAAAAACAAGTTAGACGTCCTCTAATTGTTGTTTGCATGTTTTACGTGGCTGCTATGGGTTTCTAGCAAGAACGTTTCTTACCTACGCAAAACCACAACGTGATATGCCAATTGCTATTTACCCTTCATAAGGACCCTTTTCATCGAATCCGTTCCGACTAAAGTGGGAGAGACTGGCACCCGCTAGCCACCTTATGCACCAAGTGCATGTCAATCGGTGGAACCTGTCTCACGTAAGAGTACGTGTAAGGTCGGTCCGGGCCGCTTCATCCCACAATACCATCGAAACAAGATTGGACTAGTAACGGTAAGCATATTGAACAACATCAACGCCCACAACTACTTTGTGTTCTACTCGTGCAAAGAATCTACGCAATAGACCTAGCTCATGATGCCACTGTTGGGGAACGTAGCAGAAATTCAAAATTTTCCTACGCGTCACCAAGATCTATCTATGGAGAAACCAGCTACGAGTAGAAGGAGAGTGCATCTACATACCCTTGTAGATCGCTAAGCGGAAGCGTTCAAGTGAACGGGGTTGATGGAGTCGTACTCGTCATGATTCAAATCACCGATGATCAAGTGCCGAACGGACGGCACCTCCGCGTTCAACACACGTACAGCCCGGTGACGTCTCCCATGCCTTGATCCAGCAAGGAGAGAGGGAGAGGTTGAGGAAGACTCCATCCAACAGCAGCACAACGGCGTGGTGGTGGTGGAGGAGCGTGGCAATCCCGCAGGGCTTCGCCAAGCACCACGGGAGAGGAGAAGAACTTGGGAGAGAGGGAGGGGCTGCACCAAAGGCATAAGGTGTGTTTGGGAGGCCCTCCTACCCCACTATATATAGGGATCCCAAGGGGGGGTGCGCCAGCCCCTAGGAGATCCAATCTCCAAGGGGGCGGCGGCCAGGGGAGGAGTCCTCCCCCCCCAAGGCACCTAGGAGGTGCCTTCCCCTGCTGGGACTCTTCCTTTAGGGTTTCCCCAGGCGCATGGGCCTCTTGGGGCTGGTGCCCTTGGCCCATGTAGGCCAAGGCGCACCCCCTACAGCCCATGTGGCCCCCGGGGCAGGTGGCCCCACCCGGTGGGCCCCCGGGACCCTTCCGGTGGTCCCGGTACAATACCGATGACCCCGAAACTTGTCCCGATGGCCGAAACAGGACTTCCTATATATAAATCTTTACCTCCGGACCATTCCGGAACTCCTCGTGACGTCCGGGATCTCATCCGGGACTCTGAACAACATTCGGTAACCACATACAAGCTTCCTTTATAACCCTAGCGTCATCGAACCTTAAGTGTGTAGACCCTACGGGTTCGGGAGACATGCAGACATGACCGAGACGTTCTCCGGTCAATAACCAACAGCGGGATCTGGATACCCATGATGGCTCCCACATGTTCCACGATGATCTCATCGGATGAACCACGATGTCAAGGACTTAATCAATCCCGTATTCAATTCCCTTTGTCTATCGGTATGTTACTTGCCCGAGATTCGATCGTCGGTATCCAATACCTTGTTCAATCTCATTACCGGCAAGTCACTTTACTCGTTCCGTAACACATCATCCCGTGATCAACTCCTTGGTCACATTGCGCATATGATGATGTCCTACCGAGTGGGCCCAGAGATACCTCTCCGTTTACACGGAGTGACAAATCCCAGTCTCGATCCGCATAAAACAATAGATACTTTTAGAGATACCTGTAGTGCACCTTTATAGTCACCCAGTTACGTTGTGACGTTTGATACACCCAAAGCACTCCTACGGTATCCAGGAGTTACACGCTCTCATGGTCGAAGGAAGAGATACTTGACATTGGCAAAGCTCTAGCAAATGAACTACACGATCTTTTGTGCTAGTCTTAGGATTGGGTCTTGTCCATCACATCATTCTCCTAATGATGTGATCCCGTTATCAACGACATCCAATGTCCATAGCCAGGAAACCATGACTATCTGTTGATCACAACGAGCTAGTCAACTAGAGGCTCACTAGGGACATATTGTGGTCTATGTATTCACACGTGTATTACGATTTCCGGATAATACAGTTATAGCATGAATAAAAGACAATTATCATGAACAAGGAAATATAATAATAATACTTTTATTATTGCCTCTAGGGCATATTTCCAACAGTGTTGTCGTCAATCCCAAGGCAATAACGACCACAATTGTAGTATTAACGTCTACTTTTGTTGTTGCTAATAATGTTATCATGCTAACCAAAGTATGATTACCAGCCACTCTATTTCCTTCAGAATCACTTGTATGTAGTATAACTTTTTGTTCGGCGATCACTTTATACATCACCCAACATTTCAATATTAAGACCCACATTAAAATAGACACAAAAGAATCTGAATTGTAAGGATCATAGCCTCTTTCTTTAATAGATAGAAACACCAATATTCCGACATATAATTCTGAAAAAATATCATTTGAGAAATTTGAGTCAAAATCAATCCTTATATGTCTAATGGACTTGATCATATCTATCTGAAAAATGAGACAACTAGAAAACATAATATTTATTTATCTTCAATCGAGAGACACCATCATTGTTTGAATGGATATCATTCTTCATCAGCTCTTACAATGCCTCCTGATACTTCTATATATCACGGTGGACCATCAGTCCTACAAAATATTGAGTAGTTTATGGAAGTCAGCCCATGTAAATAAATTGACACAAAGTGTAATAACATATAAAATCAATGCATAATTAAGAACAACTTACTTGATCATGTTGGCTTTCATGAGAACTATCACTTAGAGATCTACCAGACACAAGACGCTTAATTTCTGAAACTTCTTACACCATGCCATTGAACTTCTATTCGAGTACTTGTTTTGCTTGCCGAGAAGCTTGAAGTTTAGAATCCAATTCAGAATACTTAATGTTGGTCCTCACAAATCTCTTGCTCTAATTCCACCACCAAAGCCAACTAAGCGATCACACCGCTTAGATGAGTCACACTTCTGCATGACTTCATCATTCGAAAGACAAGGATTCAGCTAAACTATGGTCTTAGTTTGTGCCTGCAGTGCCAACAGTAAGTTACTTCTATCTCTCAGTAGGAATTGTACACTTGTAGTTCATTATTGAAGTTATTACAGTTAAATAAAGAGTTACATGTTTGGCGGAGGTTGTAGAGCAAAGGTTGTACCCTTCTTGTGTGTGTTAGAAAATAGACTATCCATTCTGATCTTATATTATTGGAATAAAAACAACAGAAGTTAAATTGTGTACCAATTCCCAAATTATCTATCTAGAAGGTTTACTTTAAATCAAATAAAGAGGCAACATGAGAACTGACCAAAAACTCCTTGCAAGGCCATGGTTTCCCTACACTTCTTCACTTTCCAGATTTTTATTACCTATTAATTCATCTACACCATTTGTAGTGTCTGAAAATATACAACCAATCGGTCAACACAGTATATGAATTAAAGATGAAAAAAATACATTATACATACCATAAAATTCATCCATTTAATTTCCCATGTCACGGTCATTGCTGGCATCAACTTGATTATTCATAGTTGCAATATATTATCATTTACTTGAAGATAAAAAAGCATAGAAACAATTCTTGGTACAGTACATGATACTTACAAACTCACTTTTTGAATCACCTGCCTCCCAATTTGTACTAAACAAGATGGGCGTATTTGTTAGCGCATCATTTCCATCTATGAAAACAAGTAACCACATTATATCATTGAGTATAAGATAGCTTGAGTAATATTTTTATGTTTGCGTAGTACCTTTTGTAGCTAACCTGTACTTTTTCACAGTTCCGCATCTTGCATTAGAGCCTGTGGGTAACCATTTTCTGCTGAAATCTGCTAATTGACTTGATTTCTATGGGAAGATCCGCCTAGCAATACCTTTGTGTACCAGTCCAGACTTATTCATCTGTGATATCCAAGCTAATGTTGTCAACTTTCCATAACTATGATGACTCTGTTAGGAATAAGCAACTTGTATTCCCATGAGGCCATAGGCCGATATATATATATATACATGTACAGGTGTGGAACATATGCAGGAAACCCCTCATACAACGGGATAAATACAAAAGGGGTACATGACTTATATTATAACTCTAACACCCCCCTCAAACTCATGGTGGATGAACAACACTGAGTTTGGAGAGATAAAAGCCATGTTGTGCTCTAGTCTGAGCCTTCGTCAGGAAATCCGCCAACAGTAACTCGGAAGGCACATACTGAAGAGCAATAACCTGATCCTGCATAGCAGCGCGCACATAGAAAGCATCAACACCAATATGCTTGGTGAGCTCATGCTTCACAGGATCGCGTGCAATGCTGATAGCACCTGTACTGTCAGATAAAAGCAGAGTCGGTGTAGTGACAGAAACACCAAAATCCTGAAGTAACCACCGTAACCAAGTCACCTCTGCCGTCAAAAGAGCCATTGCTCGCAACTCAGCCTCGGCACTCGAACGGGAAACTGCAAGTTGTTTCTTCGTCTTCCAGGCAATGAGAGAACCACCAAGAAAAACACAGTAAGAAGAAAGTGAACGGCGATCGGAAGGATCACTAGCCCACGTAGCATCCGAATAGGCCTGGAGCTGTAAAGAACTGGAGCGAGGAAAGAATAGACGGTGAGAGATCGTGCCTCGAAGATATCGAAGAACATGAAGGAGATGACTATAGTGAACCGAGGTGGGGGCAGAGACAAACTGACTCAGAATATGAACCGGATAAGAGATGTCCGGACGAGTGACAGCTAGATAGACAAGACTGCCAACAAGATGACGATAACGCGTCGGGTCAGGGAGAGGATCACCATCAGTAGCACGGAGGTGAACATTGAGCTCCATAGCAGTCTCAACAACACGCTCGTCAGTAAGAGCAGCACGAGCAAGAAGATCCTGGATATACTTTTCCTGGGATATAAAAAAGCCATCAGAGGTAGAAGATACTTCAATCCCAAGAAAGTAGCGAAGGGGTCCAAGATCAGACATAAGAAACTGCTCACTAAGACGGGCCTTTACAAAGGCAATATACTCGGGGTCATCCCCCGTGATGATCATGTCATCAACATAAAAAAGAAGAAGAGTCCGACCATGAGGAGAAAGGTGAATAAACAAAGCTGGATCATGAGCACTTGCTAAAAAACCAGCAGCAGTGATCACAGAGGCAAAGCGCTCAAACCAGGCGCGGGGGGCTTGCTTAAGGCCATAGAGAGAGCGACGAAGACGACATACCATGCCATCAGGAACAGAATACCTAGGTGGTGGCTGCATGTACACCTCCTCACGCTGCTCACCATTAAGAAAGGCATTCTTAACATCAAGCTGAGATATAGACCAGTGGCGTGCAGAGGCAACGGCAAGAAGTGTACGAACAGTGGTCATATGAGCCACAGGAGCAAAAGTCTCGTCATAATCACGACCCTTCTCCTGCTGAAAACCACGAGCCACAAGACGAGCTTTGTGACGCTCAAGAGAACCATCAGAGCGAGTCTTAACCTTGTAGACCCACTTACAAGTGATCGGACGGACTCCGGGAGGAAGAGAAACAAGATCCCAGGTACTAGTGCGTTCAAGAGCAGCAATCTCCTCAGCCATCGCAAACTGCCATTCAGGATGAACAACAGCCTGACGGTAAGAAGTCGGCTCAAGAACAGCAGCACCAGCGGTGGGAAATCCAAAGCGATCAACAGGCGGACGAGGACGAGAACGCAATCCATAAGTAGGCTGAGAGGAAGATGACGACCCATCCACAGGGGCATCGACTGGTCGTGGACGACGAGTGTAATGCTGAGGAAGAGATGGAATAATAGAAGGAGGAATCGGCAAGGTAGAATCAGGGGGTGGCGACGAAGAAGTCACCGGAGATGAAGGTGTAGAATCCGGTGACAGACTGGGAGAGGAGACCGGGGAGGAAGTCACCGGAGATGAAGGTGGAGAACCCGGTGACATGCTAGGCGAGGAGACCGGGGAGGATGGTGGCGGCAAATCAACTAGATGTGGAGAAGGAGAGGAAGTGGAACGGAGAGGTACAGTGTCGGCGGGGGTGATAGGTGAGTCAGGAAAAGTGAGGAAAGAGATATCCTGCACTGAAAAAGTCGAGGAAGATGGGCGTGGGTAGAAGGGACGAGACTCTTCAAAAGTCACATCTCGAGAGATACGCATCCGACGACCAATAGGATCCCAACAACGATAGCCCTTATGCTCATCACTGTAGCCTAAGAAGACACACTCAACAGACTGAGCAGTCAGTTTGGTGCGTTCGCGAGGGGCAAGAAGAACATAGCAAACACAACCAAACAAGCGAAGCATCAAATAATCGGGAGAACGATCAAAAAGTCGCTCGAAAGGAACACCACCCTGTAGAGCAGCGGAAGGCTGTATATTGATAAGATAGGTGGATGTGGAGACGGCCTCAGCCCAAAAATGAGGCGGGAGAGAGGCAGCAATCATCAATGCACGAGCCGTCTCAAGAAGATGTCGATGCTTTCGCTCAGCCACACCATTCTGAGCATGAGCACCAGGACAAGAGAATTGAGAGAGAGTCCCGTGCTGAGCAAGAACACCACGCAACATCTTAGAGATATACTCGCCAGCGGAGTCAGCACGAAAAACACGAATGGGTGAAGAGAACTGAGTATTAACCATGGCAGCAAAACGCTTATAAATAGACAACACCTCAGAACGAGAAGTCATGAAATAAAGCCATGTGTAACAAGAGAAATCATCTATGAAAATAATATAGTATTTATGACCACCTTTCGAAGCGAAAGGGGCCGGACCCCATACATCAGAATGGACTAAATTGAAAGGACGCTTAGACACTGACTCACTATGTGAATATGGTAACTGAATCTGCTTGCCAAGACGACAACCCTGACACTCTAAAGAGACATCTCCTGAGACAGACCCCAGAAGGCCTCGACGAACTAAAGAAGACAACCGAGAACCACACAGATGACCAAGTCGATGATGCCACTACTGGAAGGAACCAGTGACGGAGGCAACAGAAGCGGAAGAACTGGCGATGGTGGTGGCAGCAGAAGGAACATGAAGCCAGTCCAACTCCCAAAGACCCTGAGAATCACGGCGGCGAGGGCCAGCCCCAACCAGAGTGTGCGTGTGACGGTCCTGGACAGAACAAGAGTCAACATCGAGGATGACGCGACAACCAGAATCAGTAAGTTGACCAGCAGAAAACAAATTCATGGTAAGTCGAGGAACATGAGCAACATCAGGAACAAAATAAGAAGGAGTAGTAAGATTGCCTCTACTAGCAACAGAAAGTGGAGTACCATCAGCAGTGAAGACATGAATAGGAGAATCCAGTGATCGAAGAGAGGACAAAGTGGAGGAATGAGAAGACATATGAAAAGAAGCTCCAGAGTCCAGAACCCATGGGGATGTACCTGACTGTGTAGAGGGTGATTGCTCAGTGCGGGAAGCATCAGTCACAGAACCGGCAGTACCCGTCGAGGAAGAACCTGAAGCCGTGAGCAGACGCTTAAGTCTCAGAATATCCTGCTCAGTCAAAGCAATGGCTGAAGCTGTCAAGGTAGATGACGAAGTCCCTGAAGATGATGATCGAGCCTTGCGCAAGTGTTTCTTCTTCGTGTAGCACTGAGACTCAAGATGACCATCATTGTTGCAATAGATGCAATGTGGACGGGGGCGACCTGAGCCTCCAGAAGGAGTGGGCAAGAGCGGCGGAGCACTCGAGCGAGAAGTGGTCGATGGAGCAGGTGGCGTAGGAGCACGAGTAGCAAGCACAGAGGGAACCTCCAGCAAACCAGCACCACGTAAGCGAGTCTCCTCAGCACGAATCTCAGAAAGCGCCTCCATGAGAGAAATACGGCCACGAGCAAACAACTGAGCACGCCGGGGCTCAAACTCCTTACGGAGCTGAGACAAGAACTCATAGACGCGATGAAACTCCAAATTAGCCTGGACAGCCTGGCAACAGGGGCAGGTACGACACCCAGCACTACGGAGAGAATCAAGCTGGCACTAGATAGCAGAACTCTGTGCATAGAAGTCATCAACAGTAGAGTCACCCTGCTGAAGAGCATGCTCCTGACGGATCACAGAGAGGTATAATGCATCACCAGAGGGCTGATAGCGCTCACGAAGACGGGTCCACATCTCAAAGACAGTAGGAAGACCCAGAAATTCAGAAGCAAACTGAGGCAGAACACTAGCAGTGAGAACAGCTGCAGCACGAGCATCATCATCAAGCCACTGGGTGTAAACAGACAGAGCACCATGATACATCTGGAGAGCCTCCTCATAAGCCAAAACCCTCTCATCATAAGCACGATCAGCAGCCTCATTAGCAAGCTTAGCCGCATCCTTGGCGGCCTGATTAGCATCCGTAGGAAGAACCGATGGAGTTGGCGGAGTAGGGGCCACCGGAGGAACTGAACGTGGCGGACAGCAGACATCGCCAGAAAGAACACCCCAAAGACGGATGCCACGCATGTGAATGCGCATGAAGCCAGTAAACTCGGTGTAGTTAGTACCATCAAAGATCATCGGACAGCGAGGGACAGCAACATAGCCCGATGCAGCAGACATTTTTTTTAGAACCGACTAGACTTGGCGAAGTGCGCGGGGCTGGCGAGCGGGGCTTGGCGAACGACGGCTGTAGCGCGCGGGGCTAGCGATGCTGTGCACGCGAAGTGCAAAGCTAGCTAGACCAAACCTGATGGATTCTCAAGCAACAAACAGGTAGACGTAGATGACGTATACGTGAATTTACTTGGCCGGCTGCTGGATCGGACGGGGCTAGCGGCGGCTGTGGCGCGCGATGGATAGAACGGAGTAGCTTGGGCGGGAGGGCGTTGGCGATTGGTGGAAACGGGCGACCGGATCGGGCGGGCGGCCGTCCGCTGGAGATAACGCCGGCGACTGGATCAGAACCAGGAAAATCACTGCGGTAGAATCCAGCGAGGGGAACGGCTGGCGGCTTGATCCGGATTAGGGAGCACGGTGTGGACGCGATCAGGAGGAGAGGGAATCGCACGGGCGGGAGCGAAGGCAGCGGCCCAGCCTGGCGATCCACACGGCGGCGACGGAGAACAGAGCGACGGCCACAGAGGACGGTGGCGTCGCGAGGTGGATCAATCAGCACGAGTTGCGGCGTGCAAAAACTATTGACCTAGCTCTAATACCATGTTAGGAATAAGCAACTTGTATTCCCATGAGGCCATAGGCCGATATATATATACATGTACAGGTGTAGAACATATGCAGGAAACCCCTCATACACGGGATAAATACAAAAGGGGTACATGACTTATATTATAACTCTAACAGACTCAATGTGATAAATCAGTGAATATATATAAAATTTAAATTAAATAAGTGAATGCTAAATCAAATAAAGTAAGTAGAGAACTACTTGTGTCACTGTTTATTAATAAGGTAAAAGCTAAAATATGAAGCAAATCAAATACTACAGATTAAGACTTGCATAAACCAGTGGCCTCATGTTGTTCTCTTTCTACGTGACGTTGTTGAATTTTGAAAGAAGTCGTCTTCGTCGCTATTGCCAGGTCAGGTTCAGAGGGTGTATCATCGGACTGTCCATGTGGTACATTAATAGCATGACGTGATGGATTTTTTCACAATTTTGTGCCATCCTTTTATAAGATTGTCCTTAACAATTTATTTATTTTTGAAAAACTTGGCTTTCCGGAATGAAAGGCTCATCTATCTGAAGCAAACGCTGAAGGTTAAGACTAACGATTCCATTCTTGTTGTCTTACTTCATTCCATGCTCTTTGTTAAATACGCCAATCTAGTTGCAACGGAATAATGTCACACGCCTTTCATCTAAATATTGCAGCTCGACTATCTCTGTCAATATGCCATAATATTCTACTGTATTACCAATTATTATCCCCTGCTTCTAAAAGGACAGCCACCCCACTTGTTTGTGTGCAGAGGAATCTATCTCGACTTTAAAAAAAAAATGAAACTCCATGGGCACTAGCACCCACGGATTTATTGATATAGAAGAAGCATCCCTCATGAGAATTCCAGAAATTCGTCCCCGACGTGGATCGAACTCTGGTCGTTAGGTTTACAATCATGCGCCCCCAACCACTGGGCTATGCCCACGTCGACTTTGAACACGACATCTGAATCTATTCCTGTCATAGCCAGTAGAACATGTTATGTTTTCCAATGGACCACGTGATAGTGCCAAAAGGCCTTCGTTGAACTCACTCATATCATGTTCATGCAAGCAAAAATTATTTGACTATGTACCTATGTTGATATCTTCACACAAAGATACAGAAATAGCTATGTTAACATCTTCACACAGAGATACTGAAATGTACGTGCATATGTATGTACATACACACTTTATTCTGGAATCCTTTGTCTTACCTTCTCTTTGAACCACTGACTGAACTTCTGCTGCCACATGGTGGTAAATGGTTGCGGCGAACATCCATCTTCACTAATGGAGTACTCACTACAGTAATACAAAGCTTAATTGATATGGGCATGCAAAATTTAGTTGACTATGTAACTAATAAGTTAATCGACCAATCAATACCTAATATATGGTTGAACTTCATCAAAATTTCTGAAAACATAAGTACCAAATTCTACCTACATATTTAGTAATTAGGATCAGCAACAGTGCATGGAGGTCCTGCCAAAGCAAAAAAACAAAGGAAGGAGGAACACCAATGAACCTGCAGCAGCGGAGCGAATGAGATGAGCAGGCGGTAGCGCGGGTGCATCGGGGTAGAGGTGACCGACGACGGGCAGGCGACAGCACGGGCGCACCGGGGTCAGGGCTACCGGCGACGTGTAGGCGGCAGCGTGGCCGCACCGGGGTCGAGGGCGACCGGCGACGTGCAGGCGACAGCACGGGCGCCACGGGTCGGGGCTACCGGCGACATGCAGGCAGCAGCGCGGCCGCACCGGGGTCGTGGCTATCCATGACTTACAGGCAGCATCGCGCACAAGCGATGGTCCAGGAGACCGCGCGAGGTGAGGACTGCAACGCGGATAGGCGTAGAGCAGAAGGTCGATGCGATCTATGAACCATGGAGGTCTCGCGGGATGAGAGGAGAAATAGGCGTAGGGAGAGGGGCTCCTGGCAGATTAAAATAGATATTGGTTGTGTTAAAAAAATAGATGTCCATCTGAAAGAAAAGAAAAAAATCCGCTGTTACGTGCAAACCCATATCACAGCAATATCGACCGCTCAACTAGCGATGGGCAGACCAGTGGTCGTTGAAGCTATTACGTAGGCTGGATTTCAATGTGCGTGGACTCGCTTGGTTGTTTAACGACCAAGGGTTTTTTGGACATCGTGGTTAATGCCAGTTTTTGTAGTAGTGGTGGTCCGGGCGGCTCCGTAGTTGGGCCAACTGGAGGTTCTTCAAGCTCCCACCGCGTGGACCCCCGCGCCGACCTCTGGGAGGCCACAGAGCGGAACGCCCGTGAAGCGCGGGAGGAGCGCGAGGCGGCGGAGAAAGCGGCCGCCCAGGCGGCGAGGGAGCAGGCCGACGCGGCAGCCAAGGCCCAGACGGAGGCGGCGACCGCGGAGACGGAGGCGGAGGGTTCGCGCAACCAGCCTCCGCTGCTCGTCATTCCCCTCCGAGCCGTGGCCCCCGACACCCCATTGCCCTTGGCGGAGGAGATCGTCCAAGACCCGCCACTGATGGAGAGGGGGGAGGACCCCGTGGCCTTTGCGCGGAGAGCGCCGCCAGCAGCGCCAACCGGAGCGGGCCAAGGCGGCCAATCGTCAGCGGCGCCGGAGGGGCCGACCGGGGGTGAGCCGGAGGACAGAGCCGGCCTCGAGGTGCAGCCGGCGATGGGCCGGCGCGCAGGGGGAGGCGCTGCTCCGCCGGAGTTGCGCCGAGCCGCGGGCGCAGGGCAGTCGGCGGAAGATCTGGAGGCGGCCAGCACTACTACGTCCGAGTGGACTCCCAGCGGGGGGACTGGCGAGCTGAATGTGGCGGCTCAAGGGGTCCGGAGCCGGCTGCAAGCTCAGGCCGCCCTACCGCAACAGTTCACTCAGGAGTTCCTGTCGACGCGAGCCACCATCCGGGTGAGTCCTTCATTCTTGGCCTCTTTGCTCTCTTAATTTCTTCCGTGGGGGCGCGTCAGTGCACCCACTAGGTGTAGTCCCTGAGATTCGGGCCGACTGCTGCGCAGTCGGGTCGGATCTTTCTTGACGGCTACCTTATTTTTGCCTTTTTTCTGAACTTCCAGGAATATCACAACCTCCGTGCTGCCGCCTTCAACTCCCAGGCTCGGGAGTTGAGCCGGAGGACCGACGACCTGGCCGACAGCCGAAGTAAGTACTCGATCTTGTCTGTCTCCTGTGGGGGCGCGTCAGCGCACCCACTGGGTGTAGTCCCCGAGATTCGGGCCGACTGCTGAGCAGTCGGGTCGGATCTTTCTTGACAACTCTTTCCTTATTGGTTTTTCTTTTTCTTTGTCTTCAGGGGCCAACGCCGACTTGAGGAAGGAGCTCGGCGAAGCGAAGGCCGCCCTTCATACCAAGGACGCCGAGTATGCTGCCTTGGTCCAGGAACGTGATCGCCTGGCCAAGAAGCTGGCCGACCAAGAGAAGAGCCACAAGGCGGCCCTGCAGGAGGCGCAGGATAGCGAGGCCGTCCTGAAGGCAGAGTATGAGACCGAGGCGGCGAGCTGGGCTCAGACCCGGCAAGCACTGGATGAAGGCTTCGGCCGGATCGAGGACTTGATCGATGGTAAGCCGCCTTCCTCGCCCCTCTCCTGCCCCTTGCCGCCTGGGTTTTTGGCTTAACTTGAGCTGTTGCTTGTTGTTTTTTGCAGACTACTTCCCCGGCTACTCTGCCTTCGCCGCCCAAAGCATCGAGGCCCATCGCGAGGCGCGTCGTCAGGCGGGGGCCAACATCGCGCCGGATGCAAACCGAACGCTTGAGGAGCAGCTCTTGGCTGTCCAGGCGCGGTTGCAGCCGGCTCATCGGATGCTTTGCCGGCTCCAACGTGCCGGGGCGCAAGTGTTGGCCGCCCTCTGGCCCGGCGAGACGATCCCCCGCACTCCAAGCCGGACTGCCGACTGGCTGGAGGTCGCCGTCGGTCGCTTTGAGGCTTGGAAGGTGTCGGCGGCCCGCCTCGGAGCCGGGCGAGCGTTGGAGTTCGTTCGGGCTTGGTACCCCGGGCTGAGCCTGGACCAGCTGCGCACTTGACGGATGGAGGCCGACGTGGAGCTGGAGGAGGTGAGGTTGGCTATCGCCCAGCGGGCTTCGATGATCGCCGAGTGCACCGACATCAGCGTTTTTGCACCCGAAATTGATGATGACGGTGTTGCTCAGCCGGAGGAGTGGTTCGGGCTGAACCCGGCGGTGGGCGAGGACTCGGCGGAGGAGATTGCCTCCAGCGACGAGGGCGAGGATGACAAAGAGGAGGACGGCGAAGACATCGAGCCGGCTGGTGGAACAACCGGCCGACCTCAGGCCGACCGTGCCTCCAGCAATGAGGCGCGTGGAAGCGCGCCCTCTGCAGGAGGCGTTGACCAAGCCGAAGTTCGCCAGCCGGCCGCTCCTTCAGCCGGCACGACCGTCTCCGCCAACCAGTCTGGCTCGTCGGTCGCTCCGCCAGCTTGACCTGCCGTCGTTATCTTTCCTGCTTATTGTCTTTTGAACAATCTTCATTAAGTTTTCGCAGTTCCACCCACTGGGGATGTATCCAAACTATGTTGAATGCTGACCTCTCGGAGGTCTTTTATGTAAATATTATTATGTGCATGTTTGGTTTCCATTCGCGTATGCTTTTTATCCTTAGGCCTTTTCCTTTGCCGCCTTCCCTCTTTGGGGAGGCAAGTACTTGAGCTTTCTTGGATTGAAGCGAAGTGAATGGAAACCGGCCGGCCGGCTACTCTGGTAGCCAGTCGGCGGTGGGAGAAAAACCGGCTTTTGTTATATTAGTCCGTTAGTCCCTAGCCGTTTTTCGTGTGGGCGCCCGTTCCTGCCTTTAACTCTTGCCAGTCGGACAGCCGGTTTTTCGAACTGCGACTTTTGGCAAGAGAAGGCTTGGGAGCCGGGACACTACTTGTTTGACTGCGGGTAGGACTTCTAATATAACTCCAGTTGGCCAGTCCCCGGGCCGACTAGTCGAACCCGATGCCGAACGGAACAACTAAATGAAATGACAAAGTCATAAGCATGATACTTTTCATTCATAGATAAGAGATGGCAGTCCCCGAACCCTCCTCAGGGGGCCTATTGTCTCGTACTTAATACAAAAGTTAGCGTGATACATACTGCATTTCAACTGTAAAATCTTCGAAGGAGGTTGGCGTTCCATGGTCGTTCCGACTTCTTGCCGGAGTCGTCTCTCTTGCGTGCCTTCGGCTTCTATGCGTCGATCAGGTAGTAGGAGTCGTTGCCTAGAGCTCTGCTGATGACGAAGGGGCCTTCCCAAGGGGCCGAGAGTTTGTGCTGGCCGGCTGTTCGCTGGATCAGCCGGAGCACAAGATCGCCCTCTTGGAAAGATCTTGTCCCGACCTTCCGGCTGTGGTAGCGGCGCAAACCCTGCTGGTAGATGGCAGACCGGCTGAGTGCTAACAGCCGGCTTTCTTCCAGCAGGTCGACGCCGTCTTCTCGTGCTTCCTTGGCCTCCGCTTCCGTGTACATGGTTACTCGAGGCGAGTCGAACTCGATGTCAGTTGGGATGACCGCCTCGGCACCATACACAAGGAAGAAAGGGGTGAAGCCGGTTGACTTGTTTGGTGTAGTGCGCAGACTCCAGAGGACAGCCGGCAGCTCATCGAGCCAACAGCCGGCTGAGCGCTCCAGAGGTACGACCAGTCGGGGCTTGATGTCGGAGAGGATGAGGTCGTTGGCTCGCTCGACCTGGCCGTTTGACTGCGGGTGGGCGACGGATGCTAAGTCCAGCCGGATACCTTGAGCTGCACAGAAACGTGCCAAGGCTCCTTTGGCAAAATTCGTGCCATTGTCGGTGATGATGCTGTGTGGCACGCCGTACCGAGTTGTTATGTCTGCAATGAACATCACAGCAGTAGGCCCATTCAGCTTCTTGATCGGCTTTGCCTCAATCCACTTGGTGAATTTGTCCATGGCGACGAGCAAATGCATCATGCCGCCGCGCGCCGTCTTGAATGGGCCCACCATGTCCAGTCCCCAAACGGCGAAGGGCCAAGTGAGGGGAATGGTCTTGAGTGCCGAAGCCAGCATGTGTTGCTTGGAGCTGAAGAGTTGGCACCCCTTGCAATGTTTAACTAATTCTTTGACGTCATCCAAAGCAGTCGGCCAGAAGAAACCATGGCGGAAGGCTTTGGCGACAAGTGATCTTGAGGCCGCATGGTGGCCGCATTCTCCTTGGTGAATGTCTCTGAGGATCGCAATGCCTTTCTCTTGCTCGACGCACCGTTGGAGGACTCTAGTGACACTGCGCTTGACGAGCTCTCTGTTGACGATTGTGTATGCTCCGGCTCGATGTTGGACTTGTCTTGCTTCTGTTTCGTCAGCCGGCAGATCTTGGTTTACTAGGAAGTTGAGGATGGACTGAGCCCATGATGGAGCCGCGACTTCTTCTACTGCCAATGTGGCTACTGCCACCAGGGTGGGCGGGCTGGGTGGTGAGATGCTGGAGTCGGCCGCCGGCTGTTGTGCTGGTGCAGTCCCCGGGCCGGCTAGCGTAGTCCCCGAGCCGGGTGTGGCAGTCCCCGAGCCGGTTGCCGAAGTCCCCGGGCCGGCTGCGGGAGTCTCGGGGTCGGCCGCTTGGTTCTTCGAGCTGGACCCAGCCGCATCGGGGTCAGGCGGCGCGAAGATGGAGTCGGACTCTGGAGACGGCTTGATAGATGGCTTGAGGAGGCGTTGTAGAGCGATGCCGGTTGGTATTGCTTGCCGAGTAGAGCCTATTCGAGCCAGGGCATCGGCTGGCTCGTTGTCGGCTCGCGGTACGTGGAGGAACTCGCATCCTTCAAAGTATCCGCTGAGTTGTTGGACCAGGAAGCGGTAGCTCGCCATATTTGCGTCCTTGGCGTCCCAGTCGCCGGATGATTGCTGGACCACCAGGTCCGAGTCGCCATAACATAGGATCCGGCGAATGCCAAGTTCTTTGGCAAGCCGGAGCTCGTGTATGAGCGCCTCGTACTCGGCCACGTTGTTGGAGGCGGCAAACTGGATCTGTAGCGTGTATCTAAGCTTGTCGCCTTTGGGAGAGGTAAGGACGACGCCGGCTCCCAAGCCGGTACGCATCTTGGACCCGTCGAAGTGCATGCGCCAATGGGTGGAGTCGGGAGCCCACGGCAGGTACTGGGTCTCGACCCAGTCGACGAGGAAGTCGGCCAGTGCTTGGGACTTGATGGCGGTGCGGGGCTGGTAGAAGATCGTGTAGGGGGGGCAGCTCGACGGCCCATTTCGCCACCCGGCCGGATGCGTCCCGGCTGCCTATGATCTCGGCCAGCGGGGCGGTGCATACGACCGTGACGGGATGCTCTTGAAAGTAGGGCTTCAGTTTCTTGCCGGTGAAGTACACGCCGTAACACATCTTCTGCTAGTGCGGGTAGTTCTGCTTTGAAGCGGACAACACCTCGCTCAAATAATACACCGGCCTCTGGACTGGCTAGGCTCGGCCTTCTTCTGGGCGTTGGACTACGATGACGGTGCTGACCACCCGGCTGGTTGCGGCGATGTAAAGGAGCATGTGCTCTTTCTCAGTCGGCGCCGCGAGGATAGGCGGCATGGCCAGCATCTTCTTCAGCTCGTGAAAAGCTTGGTCGGCCTGGTCGTTCCACTTGAAGTGAGTGCTCTTCTTCATGAGGCGGTAGAGGGGGAGAGCTTTCTCTCCGAGCCGGCTGATGAAGCGGTTCAAGAAGGCCAAGCACCCGGTGAACTTCTGAATGTCTTGAAGCTTGGTGGGGATCGCCATTCTCTCGATGGCCTTGATCTTCACCGGGTTGCATTCGATGCCGCGTTCGGAGACCAGGAAGCCTAGGAGCTGGCCGGCTGGCACTCCGAACACGCATTTCTCGGGGTTGAGCTTGATTTGGAACCGACGTAGGTTCTCAAACATTTCCTTGAGGTCTCCCAGCAAGGTGCCGCGCTTCTCCGTCTTCACCACGATGTCGTCCACGTAAACGTGAGTGTTTCTGCTGAGTTGCTTGAGGAGGCACTTCTGCATGCAACACTGAAAAGTGGCACCGGCATTTCTCAAGCCGAATGTCATAGTCAGGTAGCAAAAGGCTCCAAATGGCGTGATGAAGGCGGTTTTCAGGCGGTCGTCCGGATCCAGCTTTATCTGGTGATATCCTGAGTAAGCATCCAAGAAGCTCAACAGCTCGCATCCGGCCATGGAGTCTATCACTTGGTCAATCCTTGGCAGGGCAAAGGGATCTTTGGGGCAGGCCTTGTTGAGGCTTGTGTAGTCGATGCACATGCGCCACTTGTTGTTCTTCTTTAGCACGAGGACCGGGTTGGCAAGCCACTCTGGAAAGAAAACTTCCATAATAAAGCCGGCTGCCAAAAGCCGGGCTATCTCCTCCCCTACAATCCCGCGTTTCTCTTCCGACAGTCGGCGAAGGGGTTGTTTGACTGGCTTTGCGTCTTCTCGAACGTGTAGTTTTTGCTCGGCGAATTTCCTCGGAACAGCCGGCATGTCCTTGGGGGACCATGCAAAGATGTCCCGATTCTCACGAAGGAAATCAGCGAGCTCGCCTTCCTATTTGCTGTTCAGGCTTGCCCCGATGACGGCAAACCTCTCTGGATGCTCGGGGTCAAGAGGTATCTTCTTCGTCTCCTTGGCCGGGTGGAAAGATCCTTGAGCATCATGCTCCTTGGGGTTGGGGGACACGGCCGACTGCTTGCCGGCTATGGCCACGACTCGGTCCAGCATCTTCTTTTCTTCGGCAATCACAAGGGACTCGGCCAGCCGGCTGCTGGCTGCTGCGCACTCAGAGGACTTCTTGTAATCGCCGGCTACGGTGATGACGCCTTTGGTGCTTGGTATTTTCATCTTGAGGTATGCATAGTGGGGAACTGCCATGAATTTGGCCAAGGCAGGTCGGCCAAGCAATGCATGGTAAGGGCTCTCCAGGTCCACCACTTCAAACTAGATCGCTTCCCGGCGGAAATGCTCCTTGTCCCCAAAAAGTACATCAATCTTGATCTTGCCAATGGGGGCGCAGGACAGGCCGAGTACGATGCCATGAAACACTGTCCAAGTAGGCGTGAGCTGCATCGTCTTGACGTTTAGCTTCTCCAGGGTGTCATGGTACAGGATGTTGATGCTGCTCCCGCCGTCTATCAACACACGGGAGAAGCGGGCGGCGCGTCTGTCTGTTGCAAGGGTGGCTTTCAGGACCAACGCATAAGAGCCGGGAGACGGCATCACCTCTGGATGGTCGGCCCGGCTCCAGCTGATGGGCTTTTCTGACCAATGCATGTGTCCGGCGGGGTTGGCAGCGACCACGCTGACTTCCTGATGCTCTCGGCGTTTGCTGCGCCAGTCTTCGGGCTGGCTCGTAAAGACGATGTAGGTTGCTTGCTCGTCAGGGAACTCGTCATGCACGACTCCGATTGCGGGCCGATCTGCCGGAGGCGGCGGAGGCGGAGGCGGCGCGAGCCCTTCGCCTTTGGAGATTCAGGTGAGCCAATGGCACTTCCGGGTTGTGTGGTTGGACGGCTTCGCGCCGCTGTGGAACTTACACGGGGCGTCGAGAGTTTGCTCGTAGGAGAAGGTCGGCTGCCAAGCCGGCCTGCCGCCCTTGGGCTTCTTGGGCGCGGGTCGCCCTTCAGGCGGCACGTCTTCAACTGTGGCCACCTGCCGACTGGCGGGAGGCGGCGCGGGGCCCTTGCGCTTGTGGTCGTTCGAGTGTGGGCGTCGGCCGGAATCCCCAGCCGGCGTCTTGGGCGCCGGGTTAAGTACTTTTCCGGACGCATCTACCCGAAGCTCGGTCTTCATCGAGGAGTCGGCGGTAGCGTACTTGTTCGCTATGTCCAGAAGCTCGTCGAGGGTAGCCGGCTCGTCGCAGAGGAGCTTGTGCTTGAGGAGGGTGCCTTCTCGGCACCCGGCTGTGAAGTATTCTATGGCTTGCACCTCGTGCACCCCTTCGCAAGAGTTGCGGAGCTCGGCCCAACGCGTGAGGTAGTTGCGAGTGGACTCGGCGGGGCCTTGTACGCACAAGGAGAGCTGTCTGGGCTTGGGAGCCCGCTTGTAGGTGCTAGTAAAGTTGCGGATGAAAGCTTCGGTGAAATCTAGCCAGCTGTTGATGCTGAGAGGCTTGAGGCTGTTGAGCTAGGTTCGCACCGTGCCTTGCAGCATGAGGGGCACGTACTTCACGGCAACGCGCCGGTTGCCGTTGGCTATGCTGACCGCCATGGAGTAGTAGATTAGCCAATCTTCCGGCTTCACGGAGCCGTTGTACTTGGGCGTGTCTCTTGGGAGCGAGAACCCTTTGGGGAAAGGCTCGTCGCGGATGCGGGGGCCGAAACAAGGTGGGCCGACATCGTCTTCTTCTTCCAACGCCAGGGATCGCGCCAGGCGGTCGATCCGATGGCGGGCGTCGTTCTCGCCGACTCCTTCGCGGCGACCTAGTCAGCCGCTGAGAGTCGGGTGCGCCACTGGCGGCGGGGTGGGATATCTCTCTCCACGGGGTCGAGGCGGAGGCGGGTTGCCCCGCCATTCCATGGCTCGGGGATGGCCGTCCGCGTCTCGCTCGATGGAGATTCGGGTCCGGCTGCGGCTGGCAGCCGGCTCTTTCTCGCGCCACGCGCGGGTGTTGCTCGTAGCCGGCATCTGGGACGTCGCGCCGTGATCTCGGCGCGGGGGAGGGCTTCCCGTGCGGGCGTCTGCTTCGTGCCGCTGCGCGGCTGCATCGATCAGTTGCTGGATGCGCCGGGTCATGTGGGGGAGGTCTTCGGCCTCCAAGCCGTCCAACTCGTCTACGGCCGCCTAGGCGGCACGCAAGTTCTCGAGCGGAGTGGCATAGACCGGGCGGTCGACTCCCAGCGTGTCGGTGATGACGGCGCCGCGTTGCTTGAAAAGGCCGGCCCGGCTTGGCCCGCCCGGGGCCGGCGTGTCGAAGGCGGTGCGGTCAGCTTCGCGCTGATAGGCCTCAGTGAGGCGTCTCACAGAGGCCAGCCTCCCGCCCTGTGCGAGGAGGGCGAGGCTGCGTGCCTCCAGTGCTTCATCGTCGGTATTGGCCAGGAGGGGGGCGGACAAGTCGTGGGCGCTCTCGTCGGCCGGGCCGCCGTGGCCAACAACCATCACTTCGGTGGTGACAGCATCGCAGCCGTCGGCTCGAGGGAGCGGGTCGTTGTAGATCGTGACGTTGGTGGGGAAGGTGTCGTAGGAGGCCGTGTCGGAGTCGACAGGCATCGGGTCGGTGGAGCCAACCGACTCCAGATCCGTAGCGGGCTTGCTGGAGACATGGAGCTGACCGAGAAGGTTGGCGAGGTGGTCGGTGCCCGCATCGGAGGCGAGCTCGTCGGAGATGAGGGTTTCGTCGAGGAGATCGGCGAGGCTGCTTGCCGCGCAGATGCTGGTGACGCCTTGCAGCGCGTCGTGGCAAGCGCCATCGGGCGTGCCGGGCTGGCTACGCTCGCTGGGGAGGAAGAGGGTTCCCGTCCAGAACAGGTCTCCGGACGACGGTGCACCTGGCCCCACGGTGGGCGCCAAATTTCGGGTGGTAGGTGCGACATATGCCAACGGGTGGCTTATCATTGTGGGAGCCAGTAAGACATCGCCGGTGCCTGGAAACGGGATAAGGCGAAGACATGCGCGCCGGCGGATCTTACCCAGCTTCGGGGCTCTCCGTGGAGATAACACCCCTACTGCTGCTCTGTGGGGTCTCCGCATGATCACTAGATGAACAAGTAGCTACACAATGCTCCTTGAGCTGTTTGGTGGGAGGAGGAAGAGGGGCACGGCTAGCCTGCTTCTTCTCCTTGTGTGGTGTCTAGGACTAGCAGGGGGTCGAACCCTTTGCAAGGGTGCCCCGGGGGGTTTATATAGGCCTACCCCCCGGGGGTACAATGGTAATCCGACTGGGCGCGGGGCCCAGCCGTCTATGACTGCGCTCGCCGGCTTCTGCACCGGCTGCTGGGGCCCGCCGACTGGTGGGTCCCGCCGGCTGCCGGCCCCTTGGTCGACAGGCAGGCCCCACTGTTCAGGGCCTGGTCGGCGGCTGGTTACTGTGGCTCCATCTGGGTGACGTGGGCTTCGTCGTGGTAGGCGCGGCTACAGTGCCGCCGCCCGTCGGGCGATCGTTGTAGCCTCACCGCGTCTTGTCTCCTTAATGGGGCGTCTCCTTCGAGGGAGGCGGCAAGCCGGCTGCGGGGAGCCGGCTCTGTCTTGGGCCGACTGGTTGGAGGTGTGGCCGCCTTCGGGCGTCTCTCTGCCCGAAGGGGCCCACCGTCTGTGGTCGCGCTGGCGGCCCGTCGTGGGTGACATCAGGGTCAACATGGCAACAGTGCCGCGCCGGACGGGTCATGGCTACCCCGTATGGCGCACTGTGCCAGGCGTTCTCCGGGATACGGGGGTGGCAGGCTTCACTATAGCCACGCCCCGTCGCACCGCCGTTAGGTGGGCGCCAACTTTGAGGGTACGGTCTCGACCGCTTTATGGGAGCCGGCTTCTTGGAGTCGGCCTTCTCAGGGCCGGCTTCCCGAAGTCGGCCCTCCGTGGCTTTCTTCAGGAGGGCTAAAGTCGGGCCGCCTTCCGAGAGCCGGCCTGGATGGCAGCCAGCAAGGGGAGGGCGGCTCCGCGTCTTGGATTCTTGAGAGCCGGACGGGCTCGTAATTTTTTCAGAAGGGACAGGGGAAGCCGGCTAGGCTACCCATGGCTATTTACTCCAACACAGACGAAGGTTTTACCTGGCTATGGCTGGAGGCCGCCTGATCAAGGCTGGACAAAGGTAAACACAGATGCCAGTGTTTCAGTGATTGAATACAGAAGTGGAGCTGGAGGAGTGGCACGGACTTCCTCGACCTTCTTGGCTGCCTGGAGCAAGCCCTACCCCCACATCACGGACCCGTTGATAGCTGAGGCGTCTGCTTTGCGAGATGGGGTGATATTCGCACAGCTTCGAGGCTTTTCGCAAGTGCTCATGGAAACAGATTGCCTAGAATTGGTTCAGCTATGGCACTCGCGACGGTTTTCGCGCTCCATTGTAGCGCCGCTGTTATTAGAAATAGAAGAGCTAGCCTTATCTTTTCTATCTTTTGATGTTCAACATGTATCGAGAAACTCCAATATGTCGGCCCAGTTGTATGCTAAACACGCTTGCACCTTGGGGATCACCGACTGCTGGATGGACTCCCCCTGGCTTCCTCATGACCAGCATTTTGGCTGATCGTGCGGGAACAGAGTATAGTTGAATAAAGCTTGAAGTTTCCCGCAAAAAAAAAGAAATCTGGTAATGACGTACGGACGGACGAAAATTTGAAACCTACGAACGGACGAAAATACGGAAGGAAGAAGCAATAGCCCTTTTATTGGTAGGTATAGATATAGATATAAATATAGGTATAAGTATAGATATAGATATAGATATATAGATAAAAGCTACCGAACAGTTTCTCAGAGAAAAAAAGAGCGACCGAACGAGCCCTATGAATCTGAAGATCGGTTTCAAAAGCACACATGCATGCATGCTCTCGATTCGAGCCTACTCGGTCAAACGGTTGGACTCAACCGACTTTGATCGACCATCCTCCAGTCAAGTTGTCTTTTTTCTTCTTAGGGATCCGTAGACCGTAGTGTCATAAGAACGCGTACGGACAAACTCGACATGTCGCCACCATGCATGCACGAATGCGTTTGACCCGATGAAGCTCACTGTCTGTCCCTGTTTGCCTCACCAAAATCACTTCATCTGTCTGAAACTTCAAATGCTTGACTATTACACTAGTTGTTGTCGTCTCGACCTTACAATGGAATTGAACAATTTCTCTCAATTTTGTTTCGTCACGCATGCACACGTGCTTCGACTTCCTGGGGAGATCTCGACTTGATCGATGTCTGTTCTTGTTCATGGAAAACTCAGGGCTGAATTATGCTAGTCACTGGGGAGTAACTTGGAGCATGCATTTGACCAACGTACATAATATTACCTTGCTTGTGCTCTTTACAAGTGCACGGAAGACCTAGCTCGAAGAAGGTCCACATTGGCCTGGAGTTCGGATTGAAATCTAAAAGCCATATGTATTCCTCTGATCCAAATTAGGGCATCTCCAACAACAACCCGCAAAATTTCTCCCGTATCCGTCCGTGGATACAGGGGGGCCAGTCCCCGGATATGGATGCGACAGGTCGACATCCAACGCTAGCCGCATACATTTCAAACTCCTTTTCAACAAACCACATGAAATTCATACAAACACGTCCGGATTTCGTATAGACATGACGGATTTATTTTGTATAGACATGACGGATTTCACACAAACCGAACGAGGACGGTTACATTTTGGACATATTTTCAACTAAAAAGCTAAAACTATGTGCACGTAAGATCGCGCGGAGTTCCACTCCCACGACATGGATACACTGCACTAGTCTATGGCCGGATCCGGCTTGTCTTCCCCATGTCCAGCAGCCCGGAATAACCAGACTGCCGGGAGCCCCGGAGGCATGCTCTTCCCCTGTATCTTCCTTATGTCCGGCTGCGCCGCTCATCTGAGTGGCAAAGAGGCTGCTTCAGCTGGAGGGGAAGGGTGCTTCCGTGGAGCTCAAGCGGGTGCCCAGGATGGTCTGAGATAAAGGAGAACCGACCGGATATCTGAAGGTGCACTTCCTGGGACCCAACCGGTGACGACCTCCAGTGTTCTACTTCTCCTCGATGATGGCGCCGACGTGCTGGCCGTCACCTCGTCCACATCTGCGATGACGGCTTCTTTCTCTGCGTGCATGGCGCGGCTACGCGCGCGTCGACTGCGGATGGCACGGTCGCAAGCACTGAATGCGGCGATGCTCGTGCCACCGTGTTCCCCGCTGTGCTGATGTGGAGCAACTCGCCACTCCTCATCGAGTTGGCTTGGAGCGGTGAGTTGTTGAACCACGCAGCGGCTTGGGGAGGCAACTTGCTTCGTCGGGTCAGGCGCGGAAGCTGGGGCTGCGAGCTGCCTCGCTCGTATCGGCGGGCCACCCAACTAGCTTGTATGCCGGAGAACTACTCTTCGGAAGCCATTAGAAAGTGGAGAAAATGATGAAGGAGGAGATGGGGGACCGGCGGAGGGGTGCGATTCTTGTATGGAATCTCGCCTCGTTTAAATAAAGGGCGGACTGGAGCAGCTCGACCAGCGTTGCGTCTAATGTCGGCCCGCTCATGAGCGGACGTGCAGCCGAAGCAGGTTTCTCGGCTTCCACGCGGGTTTAATGGAGATGTATGAATGCGGCGAGGAGGCGTGTTCAGCCAGGCATGCAGCGGGCGGCGCCCTCGGTCGCTTCAGTGGCGGGATGCGCACACGTAAGGGGGAGGGGGGGCTTTGGTGGGCTAGGGCGGTCAGAAGCGAACGTGGGATCAGTTCGGACTCCCGCAAACCTCCCGTACTTTTGTCTCCGGTTTGCGAGAGAAATCACGTCCGGTTCATGCCGCAGACTGATACGGGACCACGTTGGATGGCTTCTGCAGTCTGGACAGATGCGAACAGTTTGCTGGTCCGTCTTGAAGATGCCCTTACTTGTTGCTGCTTTATTACAACTTTAACATAATCACATTCCCCTAAAAAGGGGTAACATCATCACATTGTGTATACACACTTAATTAGATGACTAAATGAATGGCTTGTAAATATATGCCATGTATGGACACATGCATTAATTAGCTGAAGAGGGAACGATAATGGATTAGTACCCCCTTCGGTCCTTTTTAGTCTGCATATTAGGTTTGACCGAAGTCAATTTTATCCAATTTTGACCAAGTTTATACAAAAAATTATAGACATTCACATAACAACACCAATATTATTAGATTCATCTTGAAATATATTTTCATATTATATTTATTACATATTATAGATGCTAATAATTTCTAATATAAATTTTGGTCAAACTTAGCAAAGTTTGATTTTCGATAAATTCAATGTGCAGAGTAAAAAGGACCGGAGGGAGTACATGATAGAGTGATCAGTTTTTCTTCTGACGGTTATCATGGAGCGGAGGAAAGAAAAAGCTTACTGTACAAGTGTTGACCTCTGCGAAAGGCAGCTACGCGCTTCCTCTCCGTATGGATCTGTTGCCGCGACCAGCAGGAGTACGTGGCATGCTTGGATTGGATGGGCCGGTCTGTGTTCTTGTCTCATGTGTGAATAATGCTTCTCTTGCGATTACAGATCAATGGAGCTGGTTGCGAGTGTGAAACGAACGGACATCGTCTTCGTGTAGCTAATCGACGCAGAGCTTGACCAGAGCTAGAGTGCGTCTGTGCATGGCTCTGTCAGTCTCTTAGTGCAGCTTGGCTTTTCTACACAGAACCACTAGTACAGAAGATCATGCAGCTCATGCACGCGTGCATTTGAGATCAATCTCAAACTCAGGGGTGATGCGTAGAAACAACAGCTTCTTCTCTACTCACCGAAATAATTTCGCATCCTTCTCTTCTATTTTTCTTTAACAAAGCCATGCTAATAAAAAAAATCGAAACGGAGGCAAAAATATTTGCCTCATCGATTAATTAAGAAGAAGAGAGTTGCCCAGTTAATTTATGAAAAATCGGGCAAAAACCAATACAGACTCCAAAATACGGACTACTCGCAAAGTACGAAACACCAAAACCAGTCAAGCAGCCCTCTAAACAAGCAACAACCGTAACCCTCAATACTTGTAGAACACAATGAAACTCCTAGCGAGCATACCAACAAAAACTGACCACCCTCTATCATTGAACCCACAGACGCCTTTCGGATGGCGCCACACTTCTTGTTTTTCTTCTTCTTTGGTTTCTCCTTAGTTGACTTCTTCTTTGGAGGGTCACTTGTCTTGCCAGATGTCGGCTGATGAGCCACCCATTTGTCAATAAAATCATAAAACTCATTGAATTTCTTAGTTTCGTTGTCATCAACCAAGACGCCGCCAGGAGCAGGCATCAACCCGCTGACCGCATCAACAACCTCAACCAAAGGAATCACCGACGCAACCTCATCGACCACACGAACTGCCAACACGATGGACTCAGGCACCTCCAGTTGCTCACATGACTTTGGCAACACATGCCCCTCACACGAGGCCGCCGATGAGACCACCTCCAAATGCTCTACAGAGAGAGGTGAACCAGGGCTAAGACATAGCTCTCGTAGCTCGGGCATGACCTGCAACACCGGAGCTTGAAGCACGACAATGGACTCGCCTGAGAGTGACGATGAACGGTTCTCAACACGAGGGGAGAAACATCCATATAACTCTTGCCTCCCTTCCTCCATAGAGCCAACATCTTCCACGCCAGAAGGGCATGACATCGGAGTGGTCTGCGACCTAGCCGGTGAAAGGGAGAGCCTGCTAAGAGCAGCCTCCGCCCGCTCGAGAGAGCTCTGAACCCGTGCCAGACAACTCTGCAACAATGTTGTCTGATCGGCCAGAGAGGACCGCAACATAGTATCGGGTGGGGTTGCTGAGCCAACGGTAGCAGAGACGACAGATGCCCAAGACCCATGGTGAATCGCCTTGAAGGGGAGCACGGATTTCATTGCACCCTTACATGAAGCTAGAGTAGGATGGCGCATGGAACCTAGGACTAGCGGCATGGCAAGGCATGCTAAAGAACTTAGAGGACGCAAGGATTGCGGCATCCGCGCGCACGGTGACCGATCTCCAAGCAACGAGAGCACTGAAGCGGATCTCTGCAATCGGTCGCACGATGCCCAGGAGCGAAGCATCTGCAACATCTATCGTGCAGCCAAGCAGGGATTGGACAAGGAGCCATTGCAGGGGCTAGCGACATCGGGCGACGCGGACCACGCCGGGGCAACACCTCCTGCCAACCCTCACTCGCCCTCACCACCATGTCCGGCAGAGCAGCGGCCGGGGCCAAGGCCTTGGCAGCAGGCGGTGTCATAGGGAAGGGGATGCTAATAATTTGGATGCTCCCTGCAGGAAGATGCAGTGTGATATGTGATGTGAACCTACACTTGCAACAAGATTCCTTGCCACCCCTAGCTAGGGTGCGTTGTTCTGACCCATAAAGAGAAGTCGGTCAGATTCTCTAATTCTTGTGTGGTTTTACAATTTTCGTTTTACAATTACGTCGCCTATGCGGTGATACCAACCCTACCAATTAAAGAAGAAATGAGGCTTATGCGTTTCAAAAAAACTGAAAAATAAACATGAGAATTCACAAGACAAGGGTGTACGGCCCCTAAAAATTTCAAGCTGACATTCAAAATACAGATGGAGAAATAAAAAGAGAAATATATATGTGTATAGTGTCAATTCAGAAATGTCTATTTCATGTTTGAATCTGAATTTTTTACGGGTTGCAGAAATATGTGTTGTCAACATTCAAGGGGTTTTTGAGAATTTTTTTTGAAATTTTAAATCTGAATTAAATTGGAAGCATGGGAGTGTTGGGGAACGCAGTATTTCAAAAAAAATTCTACGATCATGCAAGATCTATATAGGAGATGCATAGTGATGTCTACTACACAACCTTCTTCTTGTAGACATTGTTGGGCCTCCAAGTGCAGAGGTTTGTAGGACAGTAGCAAATTTCCCTCAAGTGGATGACCTAAGGTTTATCAATCCGTAGGAGATGTAGGATGAAGATGGTCTCTCTCAAGCAACCCTGCAACCAAATAACAAAGAGTCTCTTGTGTCCCCAACACACCCAATACAATGGTGAATTGTATAGGTGCACTATTTCGGCGAAGAGATGGTGATACAAGTGGTATATGGATGGTAGATAAAGGTTTTTGTAATCTGAAAATATAAAAACAGTAAGGTAACTAATGATAAAAGTGAGCGTAAATGGCATTGCAATGCGTTGAAACAAGGCCTCGGGTTCAGACTTTCGCTAGTGCAAGTTCCCTCAACAATAATAACATAATTAGATCACACAACTATCCCTCAACATGCAACAAAGAGTCACTCCAAAGTCACTAATAGCGGAAAACAAACGAAGAGATTATGGTAGGGTACGAAACCACCTCAAAGTTATTCTTTCCAATCTATCAGTTGGGCTATTCCTACAAGTGTCACAAACATCCCTAGAGTTCGTACTAGAATAACACCTAAGACACAAATCAACCAAAACCCTAATGTCACCTCAAGTATCCGTGGGTATGATTATACGATATGCATCACACAATCTCAGATTCATCTATTCAACCAACACATAGAACCTCAAAGAGTGCCCCAAACTTTCTACCGGAGAGTCAAGACGAAAACGTGTGCCAACCCCTATGCATAGGTTCATGGGCGAAACCCGCAAGTTGATCACCAAAACATACATCAAGTGAATCACGTGATATCCCATTGTCACCACAGATACGCACGGCAAGACATACACCAAGTGTTCTCAAATCATTAAAGACTCAATCCGATAAGATAACTTCAAAGGGAAAACTCAATCCATTACAAGAGAGTAGAGGGGGAGAAACATCATAGGATCCAACTATAATAGCAAAGCTCGCGATACATCAAGATCGTATCACCTCAAGAACACGAGAGAGAGAGAGAGAGAGAGAGATCAAACAGATAGCTACGGGTACATACCCTTAGCCCCGAGGGAGAACTACTCCCTCCTCGCCATGGAGAGCATCGTGATGATGAAGATGGCCACCGGAGAGGGATTCCCCCTCCTGCAGGGTGCCGGAACGGGTCTAGATTGGCTTTCGGTGGCTACGGAGGCTTTTGGCGGCGGAACTCCCGATCTATTCTGTTTTTTGATCGTTTTAGGGTATATGGAGATATATAGGAGGAAGAAGTACGTCAGGGGAGCCACGAGGGGCCCACGAGGGTGGAGGGCGCGCCCCCCTAGGTCGTGGCTTCCTCGTTGCTTTCTTGACGTGGACTACAAGTCTCCCGGGTTGCTTTCCTTCCAAAAATAACTTCTCCAGAAGGTTTCGTTCCGTTTCGACTCTGTTTGATATTCCTTTTCTTCAAAACACTGAAACAAGTGAAAAAACAGGAACTGGCACTGGGCTCTGGGTCAATAGGTTAGTCCCAAAAAATAATATAAGAGTGGATAATAAAGCCCAATAATGTCCAAAACAGAAGATAATATAGCATGGAGCAATCAAAAATTATAGATACGTTGGAGACGTATCACATAGCAACGAGAGAGGAGAGTGTGTCTACGTACCCTCGTAGACCGAAAGCGGAAGCGTTAAGTAACGCGGTTGATGTAGTCGAACGTCTTCGCGATCCAACCGATCAAGTACCGAACGCACGGCACCTCCATGATCTACACATGTTCAGCTCGGTGACGTCCCTCATACTCTTGATCCAGCTGAGGCCGAGGGTGAGTTCCATCAGCATGATGGCGTGTTGACGGTGATGATGAAGTTACCGACGTAGGGCTTCTCCTAAGCACTACGACAATATGACCGAGATGCAAAACTGTGGAGGGGGCACCACACATGGCTAAAGATCAACTTGTGTGTCTATGGGGTGCCCCCTCCCCCATATATAAAGGAGGGGAGGAGGAGGAGGAGGGCCGGCCTCAAGGGGCGCGTCCAAGGGGGGATTCCTACTCCTAGTAGGAGTAGGTTTCCTCCTTTCCTAGTCCAAGTAGGAGAAGAAGGAAGGAGAGAAAGAAGAGAAGGAAAGGGGGCGGCCCCACTAGCCCTAGTCCAATTCGGTTTGGGCTGGGGGGGGGCGTGCGCCCCACCTTGGCCTGCCTCCTCTCTTCAACCATTAGGCCCATGAGGCCCAATAACTTCCCAGGGAGGGGGGGTTCCGGTAACCCCCGGTACTTCGAAACTTATCAGAAACGACTCGAACCATTCCGGTGTTCGAATGTAGCCTTCCAATATATGAATCTTTATGTCTTGACCATTTCGAGACTCCTCGTCATGTCTGTGATCACATCCGGGACTCCGAACAACCTTCGGTACATCAAATCACATAACTCATAATACATATCGTCATCGAACATTAAGCATGCGGACCCTACGGGTTCGAGAACTATGTAGATATGACTGAGACTCATCTCTGGTCAATAACTAATAGCGGAATCTGGATGCTCATATTGGTTCCTACATATTCTGCGAAGATCTTTATCGATCAAACCGCATAACAACATACGTTGTTCCCTTTGTCATCGGTATGTTACTTGCCCGAGATTCGATCGTCGGTATCATCATACCTAGTTCAATCTCTTCACTGGCAAGTCTCTTTACTCGTTCCGTAATGCATCATCCCGTGACTAACTCATTAGTCATATTGCTTGCAAGTCTCATAGTGATATGCATTACCGAGAGGGCCTAGAGATACCTCTCCGATATACGAAGTGACAAATCCTAATCTCGATCTATGCCAACTCAATAAACACCATCGGAGACACCTGTAGAGCATCTTTATAATCACCCAGTTACGTTGTGACGTTTGATAGCACACAAGGTGTTCCTCCGATATTCGGGAGTTGCATAATCTCATAGGAACATGTATAAGTCATGAAGAAAGCAATAACAATAAACTAAATGATCATAGTGCTAAGCTAACAGATGGGTCTTATCCATCACATCATTCTCTAATTATGTGATCCCGTTCATCAAATGACAACACATGTCCATGGCTAGGAAACTTAACCATCTTTGATTAACGAGCTAGTCAATTAGAGGCATACTAGGGACACTCTGTTTGTCTATGTATCCACACATGTACTAAATTTTGCGGTTAATACAATTCTAGCATGAATAATAAACATTTATCATGATATAAGGAAATATAAATAACAACTTTATTATTGCCTCTAGGGAATATTTCCTTCAGTCTCCCACTTGCACTAGAGTCAATAATCTAGATCATACAGTAATGATTCTAACACGCATGGAGTCTTGGTGTTGATCATGTTTTTCTTGTGAGAGAGACTTAGTTAATGGGTCTTCAACATTCAGATCCGTATGTATCTTACAAATCTCTATGTCTCCCTCCTTGACTTGATCGCGGATGGAATTGAAGCGTCTCTTGATGTGCTTGGTTCTCTTGTGAAATCTGGATTCCTTTGCCAAGGCAATTGCACCAGTATTGTCACAAAAGATTTTCATTGGACCCGATGCACTAGGTATTACACCTAGATCGGATGTGAACTCCTTCATCCAGACTCCTTCATTTGCTGCTTCCGAAGCAGCTATGTATTCCGCTTCACACGTAGATCCCACCACGATGCTCTACTTAAAACTGCACCAACTGACAGCTCCACCATTCAATAAAAATATTTATCCGGTTTGTGACTTAGAGTCATCTGGATCAGTGTCAAAGCTTGCATCGACGTAACCGTTTATGACGAGTTCTTTGTCACCTCAATAAACGAGAAACGTATCCTTAGTCATTTTCAGGTATTGCATGATGTTCTTGACCATTGTCCAGTGATCCACTCCTGGATTACTTTGGTACCTCCCTGCTAAACTAATAGCATGGCACACATCAGGTCTGGTACACAGCATCGTATACATGATAGAAACTATGGCTGAAGCATAGGGAATGACTTTCATTTTCTCTCTATCTTCTGCAGTGGTCGGGCATTGAGTCTGACTCAACTTCACACCTTGTAACACAGGCAAGAACCCTTTCTTTGCTTGATCCATTTTGAACTTCTTCAAAACTTTATCAAGGTATGTGCTTTGTGAAAGTCCAATTAAGCGTCTTGATCTATCTCTATAGATCTTGATGCCCAATATATAAGCAGCTTCACCGAGGTCTTTCATTGAAAAATTCTTATTCAAGTAACCTTTTATGCTATTCAGAAATTCAGTATCATTTCTGATCAACAATATGTCATCCACATATAATATCAGAGATGCTACAGAGCTCCCACTCACTTTCTTGTAAATACAGACTTCTCCAAAAGTCTGGATAAAACCATATGATTTTATCGCACTATCAAAGCGTATATTCCAGCTCCGAGATGCTTGCACCAGTCCATAAATGGATCGCTGGAGCTTGCACACTTTGTTAGCACCTTTTGGATCGACAAAACCTTCTTGTTGCATCATATACAACTCTTCTTTGAGATATCCATTAAGGAATGTAGTTTTGACATCCATTTGCCAAATTTCATAATCATAAAATGCGGCAATTGCTAACGTGATTTGGACGGACTTAAGCATCGCTACGAGTGACAAGGTCTCATCATAGTCAACTCCTTGAACTTGTCGAAAACCTTTTGCAACAAGTCCAGCTTCGTAGACAGTAACATTACCATCAGCGTCAGTCTTCTTCTTGAAGATCCATTTATTCTCTATGGCTTGCCGATCATCGGGCAAGTCAACCAAAGTCCACACTTTGTTCTCATACATGGATCCCATCTCAAATTTCATAGCCTCAAGCCATTTCGCAGAATTTAAGAATAAGATGAGTCGACACATAAGCATATGAAGACATGACATATCATAGAAAAACAACCTTGTAATCTAATACAAGGTGAGGACTAAGTGGTCACTCGGTTCAGTCAAGGGTTAACATAATTTTACATAATTTATCTTTGGTAAACAATTTCTCTGAAAAAGATTGATCATAAGATAGAAAATGGTGGATGGGGAAAACTTGGTGAGAAAAGGTAGAAGATCACCATAAAAAGTAGTGGTCTCCATGTCGAGCCATGAAGAACAATTCAATCAATCATTTAGTAATCATCCCTTTTTGTAGGGTACAAGGGAGAAGATTCCTATATGATAATTTCTAGGATACCATTTGGAAAAGAGGAAGAGACATCTTAGATCACTCTAAAGTTTCAATGTAATGTGACTTTTCATTAAAAAATTGGAGAGGATGCGCCAGATGGTTTCTTCTGTTTGTGTTGGTACATGACACCTCAATTCCAGGATATTTCATTTTCCTTTATCTTTTTAGTTCATGTGTGAACATGACCTTAGTGAATGTCGCCATCTCTCCACAAAACTTTCATTTTCTGGCTATATTTTGAATGATTGTTGACTTGCGAGCCAAAATCTCCAGGAAAAATAATATTGAATTTAAAAATATGTTTGTATCTAGTCGTGCAAACGCGCGGGTCACCCTGCTGGTTAGTACATGAAAATAAGAATGGTTTAAGAACATATCAGAAAATTGTACCTTGCCTCAAGGGAGATGGGAACAGGCTCTGCAGCTCGCAATGAGAGAGGCTCGTAGTAGATGGCAGGGGCGGCATGGTCGTGCACGTAGGCGACCAGAACCTATAGGAACTTGGTGAGGATGGCCTCATCTGAGCCTGACCCACTGGTATAGGCGATCAATCATAGTCCTTTCTATAAGTAAGAGTGTCAAATCCAACGAGGAGTAGAAGCAAATGATAAGCGGTTTTCACCAAGGTATTCTCTACAAGTACTGAAAGTAGCGGCAAAAATAGTTTGATAGCAAGATAATTCATAACAAGTAACAAAGATGCAGTAAGGTGGCCCAATCCTTTTCATAGCTAATGACAACCCGGAACGTTCTCTTATATGAAGCAAAGCGTTCTCGAGGACACATGGGAATATTATCTTGTCACTTTCATCATGTTTAGTTGATTCATGTTCGTTACTTTGATAATTTGATATGTGGGTGGACCGGTGCATGGGTGTTCTTCTTAATTGAACAAGCTTCCCACTTATGATTACCCCGTCTTGCAAGCATCCGCAACTATGAAAGAAGAATTAAGATAAATCTAACCATAGCATTAAACATATGGATCCAAATCAGCCCCTTATGGAATAACGCATAAACTAGCTAGGGTTTAAGCTTCTGTCACTCTAGTAAGCCATCATCTACTTATTACTCCACAATGCCTTCCCTTAGGCCTAAGTATGATGAAGTGTCGTGTAGTCGACGTTCACATGACAATACTAAAGAAACCAACAACATACATATCATCAAAATATCAAACAAATACCAACTTCACATGATTACTTATAACAAGACTTCTACCGTGTCCTCAAGAACAAAAGTAACTAATCGCAAATCATATTCATGTTCAAGATCAGAGGGGTATTGAATATCATTAAGGATCTGAATATAAAAGCTTCCCCCAAAATAAACCAACTAGCATCAACTACGAGACGTAATCAACACTACTAGCAACCCACAGGTACCAATCTGAGTTTTTGGGACCATAATTAAATACAAGAGATGAAATAGGGTTTGAGATGAGATGGTGTTGGTGAAGATGTTGACGAAGATTGGTCCTCCCACGATGATAGGATCATTGGTGATGTCGATGGCTTCGATTTCCCCCTCTCGGAGGGAAGTATCCCCGACGGAATCGCTCCGCCGTAGAGCAAAAGTGCTCCTGACTAGGTTCTGCCTTGAGACGACGATGCTTCATATAGCAGAAGATGGGTACCGCAGACCAGCTATGGGCCCCACAAGGCATCAGGGCGCGCCTAGGGGGTGCTCGCGCCCTGTTGCCTTGTGGGTAACTTGTTGGGTAACATAGTAATTTCAAAAAAAATCCTACGCACACGCAAGATCATGGTGATGCATAGCAACGAGAGGGGAGAGTGTTGTCTACATACCCTCGTAGACCGGAAGCGGAAGCGTTAGCACAACGCGGTTGATGTAGTCGTACGTCTTCACGGCCCGACCGATCAAGCACCGAAACTACGGCACCTCCGAGTTCTAGCACACGTTCAGCTCGATGACAATCCCCGGACTCCGATCCAGAAGAATGTCAGGGAACAGTTCCGTCAGCACGACGGCATGGTGACGATCGTGATGTTCTACCATCGCAGGGCTTCGCCTAAACACCGCTACAATATTATCGAGGATTATGGTGGAGGAGGGCACCGCACACGGCTAATAGATCTCAAGGATCAATTGTTGTGTCTAGAGGTGCCCCCCTGCCCCCGTATATAAAGGAGCAAGGGGGAGGGGCGGCCGGCCAGGTGGAGGCGTGCCAGGGAGGAGTCCTACTCCTACCGAGAGTAGGACTCCCTCCTTTCCTTGTCCAACTAGGAGAGGGGGAAGGAAGGGAGAGAGGAGAGAAAGGAAAGGGGGGTGTCGGTGTCAAAACTGGCGGATCTCGGGTAGGGGGTCCCGAACTGAGCGTCTAGGCCGGATGGTAACAGGAGGCGATGGATACGAAGTTTTACCCAGGTTCGGGCCCTCTCGATGGAGGTAAAACCCTACGTCCTGCTTGATTAATATTGATGATATGGGTAGTACAAGAGTAGATCTACCGCGAGATCAGAGAGGCTAAACCCTAAAAGCTAGCCTATGGTATGATTGTTGATGTGTATGTTGTCCTACAGACTAAAAACCCTCCGGTTTATATAGACACCGGATAGGGTTAGGGTTACATAGAGTTGGTTACAATGGTAGGAGATCTTCATATCCGTATCGCCAAGCTTGCCTTCCACACCAAGGAAAGTCCCTTCCGGACACGGGACGGAGTCTTCAATCTTGCATCTTCATAGTCTAGGAGTCCGGCTGAAGGTATAGTTCGTCTATCCGAACACCCCCTAATCCAGGACTCCCTCAGTAGCCCCTGAACCAGGCTTCAATGACGACGAGTCCGGCGCGCAGTTTGTCTTCGGCATTGCAAGGCGGGTTCCTCCTCCAAGTACTTCATAGAAGATTTTGAACACAAAGATAGTGTCCGGCTCTGCAAAATAAGTTTCCACATATTTCCATAGAGAGAATAATATTTACACAAATTTAATCTGCTGACGTATTCCGTAGCGTGACACACCATGGCCAAGCCTTTATCCGAGTCGTTTCAGTATCCCACCTCAGCGCGTTATGCGATGCGGTTTCCTTGGCACATCTTGTCAAAGCAGAGATCGTGTCCCCTTATTCCGGGATTCTCATCAATACGGGCGTGGGTAACCCAACCGCTTCTAGGACTCTTAGATCATAGGCAAGTCCAAACGGACACGGATAGGACGCTCGATATCCACCCTCTTTATAAAGGGACGAGGCCTTTTATTTTTCCCTCCCGTGCTCAATCGAATCCTTCCCCCACCTCAAGCTCAAACGCCCAAAGTTCAGGTCAGGTGCTCCGAACCTTCAGTCATGTCCGGATCTAGCCTTCAAGGCCGATGGGTGCCTTCTTCCGTCACGGAAGAAGTCGTCAAAAAGTTGAGGGAGGCCAGATATCTGACCGCCGAGATTCTGCATCGGCTGCCTCCCTGGGGGCAGGCCGTCCCCTCCCCCGAACCCAACGAGAGCGTCGTGTTCGTCTCCCACTTCCTCCGAGGTCTAGGCCTTGCATTGGATCCTTTTGTCAGGGGCTTGATGTTTTACTACGGGCTAGATTTCCATGATCTAGCTCCGGACTCCTTTCTTCATATCATGACGTTTATTGTTGTGTGCGAGGCCTTCCTCCGGGTTACCCCTCACTTTGGCCTATGGCTCAAGACTTTTGAACTAAAGCCGAAGATGATCGAGGGGCAACATGCGGTGTGTGGAGGTGCCTCAATACGCAAGATGACGGGAGCTGCGTGGCCCAAAGGTTCCATTCCAGAGGTGTCTGAATTGTGGCAACAGGAGTGGTTCTACATCACGGCTCCTAGAAGTTCCAAGTGGGCGGCCACCCCCGTTTTCCGCCCGGGCCCTCCTCCACAACTGATGTCATGGATTAGCAGAGGATTGAGCTGGGGTTCGGCCAAGGACGTGCCTATACTGCAAAGCCGCATTCAAGATCTCTTTAATGGAGATTTCAGTTTGGTCGCGGTAACACAAGTTATGCTGGTTCGTCAAGTCCAGCCTTGCAAACGCCGGCCTCTTCGCTTGTGGGAGTTCAATCCCGAGGGACCGTGCGCCATTCAAAATTTCCTCGGCCTACGCACGAGGAGATGCACAAGTCGTTCTCCGGACCTCAAGTGGAGTGTCCGGAAATCACCGAGGACGCGGGCCTGAGTAGCAACCGCGCCGCCGAGCAGGTAAGGCGTCTTCCGACCAAGCATACTACCTTTCCTTTGATGCTAAGTTATTTCTGAGAGTTTGCTTTTTGACCAGGACTGGCTAATGAAGGCGAAGTTGATTCGGTGCTCGGCCCCCCTCCCTGAGGGTTTGGAAAATCCGATATTGGAAAAGATGCTCCAGACCGCACCTTGCCCGGAGCCCTTGCAGGAAAATGCGGGCGGTCGCGGGCCCCCAACGCTGGCCGCTCTAGCCGAGGGAGCGAGCGTCTCCATGAAGGAAGATGACCAGAAGAGGAAAAGGATTGCGTCTGGGGATTCGGAAGCCGAAGCTTCGAAACGGGAGAAGAAGTCTCCCACAGAGGGTCCTACCCCGGGGGTGCGGTTGCCGCACAAAGTCCTCGGGGGGATCAATTCTCCCACGAGTCGTAAGTGACCTAAAATACCTTAATAGTACAGATATGTCGTCTTTTCTTCTGAGAAGATAACCACTGCATGTATCTTTGCAGTTCGGGCCTTAGCCCCTCTCAAATGAGCTCGTCTTCGGGGGATCTTCTTCCAGAGATGATGGAGAGCGAAACGCCTCCTCCGAACTCCTCCGCTCCGGAAGCGGGCGACCCTGAAGTGTCATTGCGGAGGGCCTCTCCGAGTCCGGTGAGGCCAGAAGATAATCCCGTCGACCCCCGAAGTTCCCAATGTCCGGCTCCTGAAGAGAGCAGACAAACGAGTCCGGCACCGTCTAGTGTGCGGTCGGATGTTCTGAGGGAGTTGGTGGGGCAAGCGACCATCTCAGATGAACACCGTGTGCTGATGAATACGGTGATGGAGAGAATCTTGTCCGCCGAAAGCGGATTGCATAAAGCTTTTATGAGTCTACTGACAGGTTTTGAGGTACGTAAAATAATGTATGATAGTCCTGCACATGCTAAGTGTGCCCTGTGTAGATAGTAGCCCCTGAGAATCTCGTTATCGTTGGGAACGACGACGATCAGAGGATCATAATCCCAGGTAATAACCATACTGTTTGTATGAGCAGGTGATGGAAGCTCCGGTGGCTAGCCGGACTAGCGAGTTTGCCCATTTAAAACGGCAGTTGGATGCGGCAGACGCTGACATCGAGTTTGTTAACAAAAGGCTTGACGAGGCGCAGGGTAGGTGTTATTATCTGGTAAACGCCGCATAGTAAGAGCAGCATGAAGCCAGTATATTTAACATGTTATTACTGCGGATGGAGCTGCCACTGTTGAAACCTTGCGGGTGGAACTTGCCCGAGCCAAGGAACAAGCAAGATTGGGTAATGCGGCTGCTTTGAAGGCGGCCGAAGAGTTGCGAGCTGAGAAGTCCGCGCATGGCGAGAGCCGGGATAAGATGGCCAATATGGTTGTAGAATTAAAAGTTGCCGTCGACCGTTGCCGGGCTCTTGAAAAGGAAAACCAGGCGAAGGCATCGGACCTTGAGAAGGTTGCTGCAACGGGAAAATATCTCCGCTCTCCTATGAGGGCAAAGAAGGAGGAGCTGCGGGAAGCCGGGGATATTATAGCCGGGAAATCCTTTATGCTGCAGAGGAAGTTCAGAGATCCACGGTATGCCACTCTGGATCGGCTGTGGAGCTCGGAGGATGCGTATATGGATTTGGCGGCGAGCGCTGCTGATGCGTCCAAGTACTTCAAGGGTCAGACGGACCGTGAAGTGGACCAGCTGTTTTGGACACAATTCCATTCTCCCGAGCATCCACTTTCGTTGTCTGACCAACTAGCCGAATGGGCCGAACTAAATAGGTTGTCCGGACTCGCCATGAGGTCTGTTGTGGATCAGCTATGGCTGGAAAGGCTAAAACCGAACAGCTATTTTGGCTTGGTGCAGCAGTTCCTTGACGTGGTGCCATGCATTAATGCGATGAAGAGGTCGGCGTGTATAGAAGGCGCACGAATGGCCTTTGCCCGTGCCAAAGCATACTAGGCGGAGATGGATGCTACCACTGTTGCAGTGCAGGATTCGGCCATAGGTTGAAGGGCTGCTGAGCACTACTTTGAGGAAGTTCTTGAGGGTGCTCGTTTGATAGAGACCCAGTGCTCAAAAAATATTATGTTTGAGTGACATGTAATCTCATTGTAAGCGAAATGCTTTTATAAATTTTCATAAGGCTACTTTTATACTTTTGCCTGAAAGTAATGTGATGCCTCCTGGGCGGCCACTTATGTATACATGTGTATAACCTGAAAGATTGCAGTCGTCGGCTTCAACCCCCACGCATATAATGCGGAGGTGTTCGCAGAAACACGCGTTCACACTTAACCCAACGTCTTGGTCCTATTAAGGAGGTGATAGCGGAGCGAGCGAGGCAACCGGACTATAATGCTTTAACACTTTCACTTAGCCATAGGAGTTTGACAGTGGGGCTACTAGATAGCCCCTGGTGGCTCCGCACTCTCCCGATCCCGGGGTGCGTATATGCCTGGCCGAAAAGCGGCCCTTCGTTAAGGCGGAGGAACTCTAACATTCCCATGGGTCATCGAGTGGTTGACCAGTCTCGCGCTAGATCATGACAGTCAGTTTTCGGCTTTCTCTACTGAGGTGCTCGTCCGGATGAACCAGGGCACAATCGCAGTAGTTCTCCTAGTGCTACCTTAGCAGGTAAAGCGGAACGTAAGTCACCAAAACACAGGAGCCAGGCAAACCCAACATTTGACCAAAGACAATGATTCGGAGCTGATGCATATATGGCCAAACTGGCGACGCCGAACACTCCCTAAGGTATTCGGTCTTTGTGGTATAAACCGGGACTAAATAATGGCCTTCGTAAGAAGCCCCTTCTGTCCAGGTACGTGCATTGGTCTGGCGTGGCCACATGCCAAGACGTCAGCATCCTTCTCAACGGTGGATATGTATCAACAAGAGACAGTAAAAAAGATTTACGCAGGGTCTTAATCTAAAAAGAATCCTTGGAGCGGGTCCCTACTGCACGTCTGCGCCTGTGTCTCCGTTGTGGCGTATCCTGGATGTGTGTGGCACGATGATCGTCTGTAAAAGAGAGGAATTTAGGTGAAAAAGGTTGTCGTGCAAAAAAGATAATTAAAGAAACTATGCATAATTTAAAATGAGGAGGAATGGCCACATGTCGGCGCACGTTGAGCCCCTTGTAAGTAGGGGTGTGACCATTTATTCAGTATAAGTAGCGGCGCCGGACTCGATTAGTTGTGTCTGAGGTCTTGACGACCTATGGGGCGCTTTGGCTAGTCCGGGCGCCTTTAGTGTGTGGCTGCCAAGGCAGCCTCACTCTCTTCGGCGCGCAGAGATCGCTTGATATTTTCGTGCACTGAAATGATGCCGCGTGGACCGGGCATCTTGAGTGTGAGGGAGGCGTAGTGTGGTATTGCATTAAAGCGAGCGAAAGCTTCGCGCCCGAGCAGTGCTTGATAGCCACTTTGAAACGGAGCGATGTGGAAGGTTAAATGCTCACTACGGAAGTTATCGAGGGAGCCGAATATAACTTGTAGTAGGAAGGAGCCCGTACAATGAGCCCCTAGGCCTGGCGTTACTCCTTTGAAGGTAGTATTGCAATGGCGAATTTGTGTTGGGTCTAACCCCATCCCGCGGATTGTATCCTGGTATATTAGGTTTAGGCTGCTGCCGCCGTCCATCAAGACTCGTGTGAAGTGATATCCGCCAATTACTGGGTCTAATACCAAGGCAACCCATCCTGCGCATCGGATACTTGCTGAGTAATCGCGATGGTCGAAAATGATCGGTTGAGACGACCATTGGCAGGACTTCGCGGTGACAGGCACTTGGGTATATTTTCCTGGGGGTGCCGCATTGTTTTTTTCCTTGATCATGTGTAGTACGTTTACTGTTTTGACTTCTGGTGGGAATTTCTTGTGTTCCCTAGTGTCTTGCTTGGGAGGCTCGTCCTCGTCTTCACTTGGTGTATCCTCCCCCTTGTGTACGGCGTTGAGCTTGCCGGACTGCTTGAAGACCCAACATTCTCTGTGGGTATGATTAGCGGGCTTGCTAGGGGTACCATGTATCTGACATACCTGGTCCAGAATTTTGTTGAGGCTGGATGGTTCATCCCTGGTGCCTTTAGTGGGCGGCTTTTGACCTGGCCGGGAGCTTTTGAATCCGGCATTTACTGTCGTGCCCTTCGTGCTGTCTTCTTTATTCCGGTGTTTGCTATTGCTATTGCGCCGTGATTTCCCTTTTCCATATCTAACTTCAGATGTACTGGGGTCACTGGTGCTGCATCTGGCTAGCCAGCTATCCTCACCCGCGCAAAAGCGGGTCATGAGGTTTGTTAATACGGCCATCGTTCTCGGCTTATTTTGGCCGAGGTGTCTGGCGAGCCATTCGTCACGGGCGCTATGCTTGAGATCTGCCAAGGCTTCGGCGTCCGAGCAGTCGACAATCTGGTTCTTTTTAGTGAGAAACCTGTTCCAAAGCTCTCGGGCTGACTCTCCGGGCTGTTGAGTTATATGACTCAAATCGTCCGCATCCGGAGGTCAGACATAAGTTTCTTGAAAATTTGCCCGAAAAGCATCTTCGAGCTCTTCCCAACTTCCAATGGAGCTTTCGGGGAGGCCTTTGAGCCATTGACGAGCTGGCCCTTTGAGCTTGAGGGGTAAGTATTTGATGGCGTGGAGATCATCTCCTCGAGCCATATGGATATGAAGGATATAGTCCTCAATCCAAACCCCAGGGTCTGTTGTCCCATCGTATGCCTCTATGTTTACGGGCTTGAATCCCTCTGGAAATTCATGGTCCAGCACCTCATCGGTGAAACATAGGGGGTGTGCGGCACCCCTGTAACTGGGTGTACCACGTTGTTCTGATGCTTGTTGTGTTGCATTGTATGCTGGGGCACGCTTGCATGGTCCATAGATGGATCTTGTTGCGCCGTCCTTTGGGTGCGAGCCCTCGCGTGGGTCGCGTGTTGTATTGTGAGCGGCATTGTATGCCGTTCTGTGTTGATAGAGGGGTCGTCTATCCGACCAGGTGGTTGCTGTGATATTTGGTTGTGGGGGGTTGGAGGCCTCCTCATCAAATTCGGGTAGCAGCTTCCGCTTTGGGTAGCTCTTTGAGGGGCGATCGTCGCCGTACATTGCTGCTATATTCAGTATTTTAATCCATCTGAATTGGAGTTTGTTTTGCGCGGCCTTGAGCCTTCGCTTCTGCTTTTTAAGGCTCCTTGCGGTGGCAACGAGCCTTTCGCGGACATTCTGGTGCTCTGGGTGCCTGTCCGGCGTTATGTCGTCCGGACCATTATCCCTGATAGGATTTGTTTGTTCGGTTTGGATATCCGGATTGCCGTTGTCCGGTAGCGGTTCGCCCTGCTCCAGCACTGGGTCTGTGTGATCGCTATTTCTGTCGAGGCGGGATTTGGGGCGGCGCTTGCGTCGCCGTTTTGACTGCTTTTCGAGGGAACAGGCCTTTGGTGCGTCCTTCCGCTCCTCGTCGTCATCTTTTGGTGCGTCCACCGTGTATACGTCATATGACGAGGTGGCGTTCCAGGGCCCCACAGGCGCTGGTTCTTCATTGTCTCCTTCATCGGTGTCCATACCGTCGATGTCTTCGGAGTTGAAGTCGAGCATGTCAGTTAAGTCGTCGATAGTGGCTACAAAGTGGGTGGTGGGTGGGTTTTGAATTTCTTCATCGTCTGTACCCCAACCTTGCTGACCATAGTCCGGCCAGGGCTCTCCTGATAAAGAGAGAGACTTCAGTGACTTTAGGATATCGCCGAAAGGCGAGTGCTAAAAGACGTCCGCGGCCGTGAACTCCATGATCGGCGCCCAATCGGATTCGATCGGCAGGGGCGCGGAGGGTTCGGAGTTCGGAGAAGAATCCGGCTCCATGGAGTCACGAGTCTCGCAGAGTACGGGGCTGGTGTTCGGGTCAGCCGCCATTGGGATCACAGCCCCCCAGGTGGCGTCCAACCGCCCATCCTCGATCGGCGCGGTTGGCTCCGAACTAAGGGTCGGAGCCAATGCGGGTGCGGCCTCCAGTGCACTGTTCGGCGGCAGAGCTAGATCATGCTCGTCGTGACAGTGCGGCGCGCTCGGCGGTGGTTCGAGTCCGTCGAAGATCAAGTCCCTGCGGATGTCAGCCGTGTAGTTTAAATTTCCGAATCTGACCTGACGGCCAGGGGCGTAGTTTTCGATCTGCTCTAGATGGCCAAGTGAATTGGCCCGCAGTGCGAAGCCGCCAAAGACGACGATCTGTCCGGGGAGGAAGGTCTCACCCTGGAATGCATCGCCATTGATGATCGTAGGAGCCATCGGGCCTGACGGCGACGGCACAGAGGAACTCTCAATGAAAGCACCAATGTCAGTGTCAAAACCGGCGGATCTCTGGTAGGGGTTCCCGAACTGTGCGTCTAGGCCGGATGGTAACAGGAGGCAAGGATATGAAGTTTTACCCAGGTTCGGGCCCTCTCGATGGAGGTAAAACCCTACGTCCTGCTTGATTAATATTGATGATATGGGTAGTACAAGAGTAGATCTACCGCGAGATCAGAGAGGCTAAACCCTAGAAGCTAGCCTATGGTATGATTGTTGATGTGTATGTTGTCCTACGGACTAAAAACCCTCCGGTTTATATAGACACCGGATAGGGTTAGGGTTACATAGAGTCGGTTACAATGGTAGGAGATCTTCATATCCGTATCGCCAAGCTTTCCTTCCACGCCAAGGAAAGTCCCTTCCGGACACGGGACGGAGTCTTCAATCTTGCATCTTCATAGTCTAGGAGTCCGGCTGAAGGTATAGTTCGGCTATCCGAACACCCCCTAATCCAGGACTCCCTCAGGGGGCGCCGCCCCTCCCTCCTTGTCCAATTCGGACTAGAGGGGGAGGGGCGCGCAGCCTGCCCTGGCTGCCCCTCCTATGCCCCACTTTGGGCCCATGAGGCCCATTAACCCCCGGGGGGTTCCGGTAACCCCCGGTACTCCGTTTTATATCCGATAACTCCCGGAACCATTCCTGTGTCCGAATATAGTCGTCCAATATATCAATCTTTATGTCTCGACTATTTCGAGACTCCTCGTTATGTCCATGATCACATCCGGGACTCCGAACAACCTTCGGTACATCAAAATATATAAACTTATAATGAAACTGTCATCGTTACGTTAAGCGTGCGGACCCTACGGGTTCGAAAACAATGTAGACATGACCGAGACATGTTTCCGGTCAATAACCAATAGCGGAACCTGGATGCTCATATTGGCTCCTACATATTCTACGAGATCTTTTATCGGTCAGACCGCATAACAACATACGTTATTCCCTTTGTCAGCGGTATGTTACTTGCCCGAGATTTGATCGTCGGTATCTCAATACCTAGTTCAATCTCGTTACCGGCAAGTCTCTTTACTCGTTCTGTAATACATCATCCCGCAACCTACTTATTAGTTGCAATGCTTGCAAGGCTTATGTGATGTGCATTACCGAGAGGGCCCAGAGATACCTCTCCGACAATCGGAGTGACAAATCCTAATCTCGAAATATGCCAACCCAACAAGTACCTTCGGAGACACCTGTAGAGCACCTTTATAATCACCCAGTTATGTTGTGATGTTTGGTAGCACACAAAGTGTTCCTCCGGTAAACGGGAGTTGCATAATCTCATAGTCATAGGAACATGTATAAGTCATGAAGAAAGCAATAGCAACAAACTAAACGAGCAAGTGCTAAGCTAAAGAAATGGGTCAAGTCAATCACATCATTCTCCTAATGATGTGATCCCGTTAATCAAATGACAACTCATGTCTATGGTTAGGAAAGATAACCATCTTCGATCAAGGAGCTAGTCAAGTAGAGGCATACTAGTGACACTATGTTTGTCTATGCATTCACACATGTATTGTGTTTCCGGTTAATACAATTCTAGCATGAATAATAAACATTTATCATGATATAAGGAAATAAATAATAACTTTATCATTGTCTCTAGGGCATATTTCCTTCATAACTGGTGGGCCCCCTCTGGTATTTCTTTGCTCCAGTATTTTTATATATTTCAGAAAAAATCTATGTGAAGTTTCAGGTCATTTGGAGCTGTGTAGAATAGGTGTCTCTGTTATAGCTTTTTCAGGTCGAGAATTCCAGCTGGCGGCAATCTCCCTCTCCATGTAAATCTTGCAAATTAAGAGAGAAAAGGGATTATAATAGCATCATAAAGTGAAATAATGACCAAAAACATTATAAATATTAGTAGGAAAACATGATGCCAAATGGACGTATCAGTGCCCAGGTCGGTGTCCTCAAATCAGCAACCCGTCAAGGCTTCTAGAACGGCAGACATGACTTGGCGGCGCCGCCCATGCCGCGTGAAACCATGCCAAGGGATAGGGGACGGACACCAGGACGCAAGTGTCGCCAAAGGCGTCGGTGGCACACAGACGGGATGAGCTGGCAGAGGGAATCAAGCGAGGGACTGATGGGGGCCTTGCCGGTGCAGGGCCATCCATGCATGGTGGAGGCGCGACCGCAGCTTTCTATCGATTGGTTGTTCTCTGGGGAGAAACAATTTGTAGGGGGGCGTATGTGGGTGGGAGGAGATGGTGGGAGATGCAACGAAAAAACCGGACAAAAATAAACTGGGGTACCAGGCTACCAACTCCCCCTCTAGGAGTAGAGATTCTGAAACCATGCACTCACCCATCTCACTAAGTCATGCATGTCTGCCACATCATGATTAGTCAGGTAATTATCCATGTCATGCATCTTAGACAAATTCGTGTCATCCTATTCATGTGCTATGAAAAATTGAACAACAAATATTGATCATTAGGATGTATTAAAGAATGAAACTATGAATTGAAGAAGGCAATACGTGTATGCAAATATTGGCTGGTGTGTGATCTATTCATAAATAATAAAGCATTTTTTCTTAAAAAACTCCACAATTTTATAAGACTTTTTGGATATATGTTTATGGAAATGAAAAAGAATATCAAATATTAATCTCAGAGTCTTACTTGACATGTTTTTTCATTTGAGAAATTAATTTAGTTTATTTTAAAAATCCTTGAACCCTTAAGTTGCCAACTTCACAAAATAAATGTTAGGATGCAGTAATATTATTTCAATAACTACCTTTCATTTAGTGTTTCTACAACAACATGGGGGGAATCATCTAGTTTGATCAAAGCGCATGGATTGTTATCCATACAATAATGTACACAATATAGCTATGTTTTTTTTCTCTTTAACAAGTGCACGGAAGGCCTAGTCCAAAGCAGGTCCGCATAAACACCGAGTTCAGATTGAAGAAACCTGGACGCTATAAGTAACACCATCACATTGTACGTACTTAATTAGATGGCATGTGTCCCACAAATTCAGTGAGGGCCCAAATGAATGGGGCATAGAAATTTACCTAATTGGAGCCCAACTAGTAAAATATTGGGCTTCAGCGTAGAAAAAATAAAAAATTTACTAAGGGGTCTTAGGCCCCTGCTCAGCCCAACATGGGTCCGCTCTTCAATGCCAGTCATTTAAGATAAATCTAACTTTAGCTCAAAAAATAAAAAATCTAACTAGTGGCTAAAAATAGGAGCCTCCTATAGATGGATGAGCAGCAAATAGATGCCATGTATATGATAGATTTGTGAGCATTAACTCCATACCAGATTTGCTTTCTCTATATAAGCACAAGCAAGGAGACTTTGCACTCCCACCACAAGCACAAAACTCACAACCAGGGCTTAAATACAAAACAAATTGTTACTTGCCAAGGGTATCTATCCTCCATGGTGCTTTTCAAGGACCCGAGGGCTGTCTTTTTGGCGGCCATTGTGGTGACCGCAATGGTCATGCCATCATGCTATGTTGCACAAGGTAGTCATCAACATCTCTTCGCAGGCATATTAGGATATCGAAAAGTCGATTTAGAATACATGTCTATATATAGATTTATAATACATGTCACGTTTTCATCAATGTCTCTTCACATGCATTAACGTCATCATTGCTATACGTTTTTCGTGAATTTTAAGTAGTTTTATAATACATGTATATATATGCATACATGGGATGGACAGCATACTGACGATGGTGTTGGCACTGTAGGTGTAGGGGTATGCAACCAGATCTTACCATGCACGGACAACACGTGCAAAGTCTACTGCCAGAAATTGGGGTACAGGTTCTCCAAGGCACAGTGCAAGCCTGGGAACCTGAAGAAAGGTGTGTCCTATGACAACTGCTGTTGTCTAAAGTTAGAACCCGTCATCCACGGGTAGTCCTCGGACTCGAACTGATCTATCGGTTTCACCTTTGCTTGTGAAGACATCTCGATCGATCAAGTTTGACTTCATCCTCATAACGATTGTTGAAATGTTTATCCAGCCGTCTCGATCTTGTGTGTAACTCATTATTAATATGGTGAACGATTGTGGTGTTCAAGATAATAAAGATACTATTGCAGCAGGTAGTACACCTGACATAATTTTGGTGTCCAACACTTCATATGTTCATATCTTTGCTCCTAAAAGGGGAGTTGCTAGCTTCTCATCACCATTTTATTTTCGCCTGGTTTAATTTTTCCTCACCTCCCACCACCCCATCCCACTGGATGCGCCCCCCCCCCCCCCCCCAATTAAAATACCAAATCTCATTAAACTGGCGAGATCTTATTTGGTGCTTCCTTTGGTAGGTCTGGATTCAATTCAATTACCTAAATAATAGGTAATTAAGAATTATATATCGCACCATATATGTGAGGTCACCTTTCTAAAAGATAGACATAGGATTTTTCTTGATAACCTTCCAAAACAAAATCAGATATTCCTTAGTAACAAATTGCTAATCTCACAAACTATGAGATTGATTATTATAATCATTACATCTGTTATTCCACAAATTTTCTAATACAATTAAAATAACATATCTTCCTTATCTTACCAAATCACATATATTCTTATCTTAACAAATCACAAACATCTCTACTATTAAAGGGGTGTTGGTAGGCTGCATGCGCACATCCCTACGAAGCGACACTGTGCGCGACACTATGGGCTCCGGGGCCTCATCGTTAAATTGTGGCAGTAGCTTGCACTTCGAGTAGCTCTTTGGGGGTGCGAGGCCGTATTCGTCGGCTGTCAGAACGTCAGTCCATCTGTCGTTGAGCAAATCCTGATCAGTTTGAAGCTGTTGCTGCCTCTTTTTCAGGCTTCTTGCCGTGGCGATTAGCCGGCACTTAAAGCGCTCTTGTTCGAGGGGTTCCTCCGGTACGTTGAAATCTTCATCGCCGAGGCTCACATCCTCTTCGGAGATCGGTAGGTAATTACTATCCTCCGAGTCCTCGTTTCCGACAGGATCGTCGGGGTTAACCTGCCCATCCTCCCAATCATCATGTTCGGATGTTGGCTCTACAGGGGCTTCAGGGTCTTCAGCGTTCTCTAGGGTGTTATTCTCTTCGGTGCCGGTATTGCTGTCTTTTTGGCGACGCGATTTTGAGCGGCGCCTCTGACATCGATGTTTTGGAGGTGCTTCGGCAGGCTTGTCCTTAACCGGATTCTCTTTGCCATCGTCGCCATCCTCTTTGGGTGAGTCCACCATGTACACGTCGTATGTGGAGATGGTCGTCCACCGTCCGATAAACGGAGGGTTTTCGCTTGTTCATCTCCGGCGTCCTCGTCCATACCGTCGATGTCTTCGAAGGTGTAATCCAGCATGTCGGTTAGATCTCGACAGTGGCTATGAAGTGGGTGGTGGGTGGGACGTAAAATTCCCCGCTCTCAGCCCCTAGTCTGGGATGGGCATAATTCGGAAGTGATCCTTCCGTAATGGCAAGTGATCGCATTAAGTCCATAGCATCGTCTAAAGGCGAGGGTTGGACAAAGAAGCGGGAGTCCGCGGGGTCATCTGGAGTTGGAGCCTCCTGGCGGTGCCCACTCGGCACAGACCTCAAGAGTTCGGAGTTAGAGTCCGACGGAGTGTTCGACGCTTCTCCGGTTGCAAACTCCATAAGTGCAGAGAGTCCGGCGGGCTCTAAACTCCCGTCTTCGGACCTGCCGGCTTTCTCTGGATCTAAGGCCAGAGCGGTAATCGGGGTCGCGGACCCTTCGAGAACCAAATCTCCTCGAATATCGGCAACATAGTTTAAGTTCCCGAAACTGATCTGATGACCAGGGCCGTAATTGTCGATCTTCTTGAGGCGACCGATCGAGTTGGCTCGCAGCACGAAGCTGCCGAACACGAAAATTTGGCCCGGGGGGGGGGGGGGGTCTCCCCCGAAGCAGCATCATTGTGGATGATCGAACGAGCCATCGAATCCTTCGTCGACGACACAGAGGAACTCTCAATGAAAGCACCAATGTTGGTGTCAAAACTGGCAGATCTCGGGTAGGGGGTCCCGATCTGTGCGTCTAAGGATCGAGGGTAACAGGAGGCAGGGGACACGATGTTTACCCAGGTTCGGGCCATCTTGATGGAGGTAATACCCTACTTACTTCTTGATTGACTTTGATGAGTATAGGGGGTACAAGAGTTGATCTACCTCGAGATCGTAATTGCTAAACCCTAGATGTCTAGCATGTATGATTATGATTGCCTCTACGGACTAAACCCTCCGGTTTATATAGACACGGAGGGGGCTAGGGTTGTACAGAGTCGGTTTACAGAGAAAGGAATCTTCATATCCAAACGCCAAGTTTGCTATCCACGCAAAGAAGAGTCCCATCCGGACACGAGGGAAGGCCTTCTTGTATCTTCTTGGCCCATTAGTTCGGCCCATATCACATAGCCCGGACGCCCGGGAACCCCCTAATCCAGGACTCCCTCAGCGGTGGCGCCTGTGAGTGTCGCCGGACCTTCCTGGAGGGCGTCGAGGGCCACCCTTCCTCTCTCCTCGCCGAGTACTGGGGGATACCATTGGCAACAGCGTCGTCAGCGTCGCGGCCCTTCTTGAAGGTGTTGATTGGTACCGGCGCTTCGTAGTATAGGAGCTTGGTGGAGAATTCCCGATGGGCGCGGCAGTCACGAGGCTTCTTCGTTTTTTGTTGATCCGTCGTTGTCGGTGTTTGTTTCTTTTGTTGTTCTCTTTCGTTTCCTTTCGGCGTGCCTATGCTACTTTTGCCCCAGCACCGATCGTTGATTGTATCGATGATGGTTGCTTTATAATACAAAGCGGAGAAAGATCCTATTTCGTCATAAGTCTATATCCAGAGCCAAAATGTTGAATACAAATTGGCCAGAACCAGAAACTCAGCTACGGGTTTTTTAGAAGCTAAAAGCTACCGAATAGTTTCTTAGAGAAAAAAAGAGCGACCTGAACGAGCCCTAAGAATCTCAAGATCGGTTTCAAAAGAAAAGCACACATGCATGCATGTTCTCGATTCGAGCCTACTCGGTCAAACGGTTTGACTCAACCGATTTTGATCGACCATCCTCCAGTCACGTTGTCTTCTTTCTTCTTAGGGATCCGTAGTGTCATAAGAACATGTACGGACAAACTCGACATGTCATCACCATGCATGCACGAATGCGTTTGACCCGATGAAGCTCACTGTCTGTCCCTGTTTGCCTCACCAAAATCACTTCATCTGTCTGAAACTTCAAATGCTTGACTATTACACTAGTTGTTGTCGTCTCGACCTTACAATGGAATTGAACAATTTCTCTCAATTTTGTTTCGTCACGCATGCACACGTGCTTCGACTTCCTGGGGAGTTCTCGACTTGATCGATGTCTGTTCTTGTTCATGAAAAACTCAGGGCTGAATTATGCTAGTCACTGGGGAGTAACTTGGAGCATGCATTTGACCAACGTACATAATATTACCTTGCTTGTGCTCTTTACAAGTGCACGGAAGACCTAGCTCGAAGAAGGTCCACATTGGCCTGGAGTTCGGATTGAAATCTAAAAGCCATATGTATTCCTCAGATTCGTATTAGGGCATCTCCAACAACAACCCGCAAAAATTCTCCCGCATCTGCCCGTGGATACAGGGGGACCAGTCCCCGGATATGGATGCGACAGGTCGACATCCAACGCTAGTCGTATACATTTCAAACTCCTTTTCAACAAACCACATGAAATTCATACAAACACGTCCGGATTTCGTACAGACATGACGGATTTCTCACAAACCGAACGAGGACGGTTACATTTTGAACATATTTCAACTAAAAAGCTAAAACTATGTGCACGTATGATCGCGCGGAGTTGTACTCCCACGACATGGATACACTCCACTAGTCTATGGCCGGATGCGGCTTGTCTTCCTCATGTCCAGCAGCCCGGAATAACCGGACTGCCGGGAGTCCCGGAGGCATGCTCTTCCCCTGTATCTTCCCTATGTCCGGCTGCGCCGCTCATCAGAGCGGCAAAGAGGCTGCTTCAGCCGGAGGGGAAGGGTGCTTCCTGGAGCTCAAGCGGGTGCCCAGGATGGTCTGAGATAAAGGAGAACCGATCGGATATCCGATGGTGCACTTCCTAGGACCCAACCGGCGACGACCTCCGGTGTTCTACTTCTCCTCGATGATGGTGCGGACGTGCTGGCCGTCACCTCGTCCACATCTGCGATGATGGCTTCTTTCTCTACGTGCATGGCGCGGCTACGCGCGCGTCGACTGCGGATGGCGCGGTCGCGGGCACTGAATGCGGCGATGCCTGTTGAGGGAGTCCTGGATTAGGGGGTGTTCGGATAGCCGGATTATACCTTCAGCCGGACTCCTGGACTATGAAGATACAAAAATGAAGACTTCATCCCGTGTCCGGGAGGGACTTTCCTTTGCGTGGAAGGCAAGCTTGACGATACGGATATGTTGATCTCCTACCATTGTAACCGACTTTGTGTAACCCTAACCCTCTCCGGTGTCTATATAAACCGGAGGGTTTTAGTCCGTAGGACAACATACAGAACAACAATCATACCATAGGCTAGCTTCTAGGGTTTAGCCTCTCCGATCTCGTGGTAGATCTACTATTGTACTACCCATATCATCAATATTAATCAAGCAGGACGTAGGGTTTTACCTCCATCAAGAGGGACCGAACCTGGGTAAAACTTCGTGTCCCTCGCCTCCTGTTACCATCCGGCCTAGACGCACAGTTCGGGACCCCCTACCCGAGATCCGCCGGTTTTGACACCGACATTGGTGCTTTCATTGAGAGTTCCTCTGTGTCGTCGCCATCAGGAAGGATGCCTCGCCCCGTCTTTAAAGACGGCACCGTTGCTAAGGGAGCTTTGGCTGTCGGCCAAACCCTCCGGCTAGGTGGTTTTCTTATGACCGCCTGTTCGGCTTCTGCACCGACGATGACCTCTCGAGCCATCGAAAACAATCTTCATGTCAGCTCGGAACTCGCCGAGCAGTTAGATCCAATGGAGCTCTCCTCCATAAACGAGCTCTTGGATCGCATCGCCGCCCTGGGAGTCGCTACGGATTACGACCAGATTGGGCCTAAACCCAATCTGAGAGAGATTAACTCTCCCCAAGTCACCCATCACGTTGCCGTGGTAGAGGGACAGTGTGGCGACCCTTCATCTATCTTAAGGACTAGCTACGTCCGGATTCCCGATCCCTCCAAGCCAGATACCCGCGGAGGGGAGGATATCACTCAAGACCTGAACTTAGAGTCAGGCGACGGGCTGGATTCATTGGACAACATCCACATCCAGGAATCCAAATTTTCAAGTTCGGAAATTCCTCGGCCTCTGAGCCTCAGATTGGGTGAGGCTTCGGATTTAATTCCACCCACCCACCCGAACATAAGCGATCTATCTCAAATCAGGCAAGAGCCCAAAGAAACAGTACATCATTACTGGGCCAGATTCCTCCTGGTTAGGAACAGGATAAGGGACTGCCGCGAGGAAGACGCAATCTCAATCTTCTGCAATAATTGCACGGACAAGGGAATCCTCAACGCCATAAGTCGTCGTGAGATTACACGCTTCACTGACTTGGCGTCCATTGTACGAAAGTACTGTGCGATGGAAAGCGCCTGGAAAACCGAAATAAAATTTTGGGACGATCCGGCCCTGAATACAAACCCAGTCCGAAATAAAAGGGTGCATCATCGCCAGACACCTGGGTCAAACACCAAAAAGCAAAAAACCCTCTACAGGGCATGGAACCGTACTGGAAGGATGGCTTAATGGACCCTGTAAAATTCACAGTACAGAGGACGCCACACCAACTCACAGCCTTAGTGCATGTTGGATACTCCGGCAGGTGGCCAAAATTGGCGAAGATCTCCTAATTCCGGAGGCCACAGAAAGCCACCCTAGAGACACCAATACGGTATTAACAGTCTTCGAGACTTTCGCATCAAATAATATGCGAAAAAGGACACTCCGCAGCCTTGCCGAAGTCTACCAAGTAGCAACAACAAACCCATGGAGTGACACGGCTATTACCTTTAACGCCAGTGATGAACCAAAATTCCGAACAGCCCGAGCAACAGCCGCATTGGTCCTCAGTCCAATAGTGGACGGCTTTCGTCTTACCAAGGTACTCATGGACGGCGGCAGCGGATTGAACCTCATTTATGAGGAAACCCTTCAAAAAATGGAAATAGACTGGAACCGCATTGAGCGAAGCAGCACAACCTTTAGAGGAATAATCCCCAGTCGGGAAGCGCGCTGTACAGGAAAAATCACACTAGATGTGGTGTTCGGCACGCTGGATAATTACAGGTCCGAAGAGGTCACGTTCCATGTGGCTCCGTTCAGAAGCGGTTATCACGCTCTGCTAGGGTGGGAAGCATTTACAATCTTCCAAGCAATACCCCATTACGGGTACATGAAGCTCAAGATGCCCGGGCCTAACGGGGTCATCACTCTCGCTAGTGATCCGGATATAGCACTCCGCGCCGAAAACAAGACAGCCGCACAGGCCCTCGAGGCACTATCCGAAGCCCTAGCGGCTGAGGAACTGACTGCACTGCGCTCCATGGTGAATAGGGACGATGTGGTACTCGACAAAAGATCCAAGTCCACCTCCTTTAAACCGGCGGACGAAATAGTCAAATTCCAGGTCCATCCAATGGACCCCAATAAAACAGCTTCCATCGGGGCACAGTTAAACCCTGATGTAGACGCCGCACTGCGAGAGTTCCTACGAGAGAACTGGGACATTTTCGCTTGGCACCCTTCAGACATGCCAGGAATCCCACGCAGGCTGGCCGAGCACAGCTTAAATATCTTAAAAGGATCCAAACCTGTCAAACAAGCTCTTCGGCGTTTTTCCGAACCTAAGAGACAGGCCATGGGAGAGGAGCTAGCAAAGCTATTGGAGGCCGGATTTATCAGAGATATAAAACATCTGGACTGGCTAGCAAACCTGGTGATGGTACCAAAGAAGGACAAATCCTGGCGCCTGTGCGTTGATTTTAAAGACCTTAACAAGGCTTGCCCAAAGGATCCCTTCCCCCTCCCCCGCATCGATCAAATTATCGACGGTACCACAGGACACGATTCGTTGTGTTTCCTCGACGCATATCCGGCTACCACCAAATCAAGATGGCAGAATCAGACCAAGCCGCAACGGCATTTATCACACCATGCGGCGCATTCTGCTTCAACACAATGCCCTTCGGGCTCAAAAACGCTAGCGCAACATATCAGCGCATGATTCAGACATGTCTGGCAAACCAGATCGGCAAAACAGTGGAGGCATATGTAGATGATGTGGTCGTCAAAATAAGACATGTCGAATCTCTAGTAGACGACTTGAGGCTCACATTTGATAACCTCCAAACATACGACATCAAGCTCAACCCGGAAAAATGCGTTTTCGGCGTTCCAGCCGGAAAGCTCTTGGGCTTCATTGTATCCGGTAGAGGAATTGAAGCAAATCCAGCCAAGATCCGAGCTCTATCACAATTGGATATCCCAAAGGACCTCAAACAAATACAAAAGTTAACCGGATGCGTGGTGGCTCTAAGCCGCTTTATCTCCCGCTTGGGAGAAAAGGCCCTACCCCTTTACCGCCTCCTTCGGCACACCGAACACTTCGAATGAACGGATGCAGCCACGGCCGGACTCGATGAAATAAAAGCCATATTGGCAACAAACCCAGTCCTGGCCATGCCAAACATTGGCGAACCAATGCTATTGTACATTGTAGCAACACATCAGGTTGTAAGCGCAGTGCTCGTCGTCGAACAAGAAACGGACGGACACAAATTCCCCCTTCAAAAGCCGGTCTATTATGTGTCCACTGTCCTCACTCCGTGCAAATCATGGTACCCGCATTATCAAAAGATTGCGTACGCGGTATTCATGGCATCCCGGAAGCTACGACACTACTTTCAAGAGTGTTCAATAACAGTAGCCTCGGAAGTACCACTTAACGATATTATAAACAACCGTGACGCAACGGGGCGGATTGCAAAATGGGCCATTGAGCTCCTCATGTTCGACATAACTTATAAGCCACGGCGAGCCATCAAGTTGCAAGTTTTGGCCGACTTCGTCGCATAATGGACGGAGGCCAAACTCCCTAAAGAGTACGGCACATATTCAAATTGGATCATGCATTTCGACGGCTCCAAGATGTTGGCCGGACTAGGGGCTGGCGTCGTTTTGACGTCCCCCACAGGAGACACAGTTCAATGCGTACTCCATATTATGTACACAGACTCCAATATTGCAGCCGAATATGTGGCCCTTTTACATGGCCTCCGGATGGCAGTATCCATGGGCATTCAACGCCTAGAGGTGCGCGGGGACTCGAACCTCGCAATATCCCAAATAAATGGAGACTTCGATGCCAAGGATCCAAAAATGGCAGCTTACCGCAACGCCGTCCTAAAAATGTCAGCTCGGTTCAAAGGGCTTGAATTTCACCATATAGCCCGGGAAAATAATCAGGCGGCAGATGTCCTGGCATGCATCGGCGCAAAACGCGATGTAGTCCCCCCCAACATCTTCTTGGAAAGGCTGTTCAAGCCATCCGTAGTATGTGAAGGGGAGCCGAACAATAACAGCCTGGACCCAACCGCACTGCCCAACACCGAACATTCTGACACAATCGGAGGCTCTGCCAATGAAATAACACCTTCAGCCCACGTAATAATGGCCGTCATCGCCCCGTGGACAGAACCATTCCTCGCCTACCTTACTAGGCAGGAACTCCCCGAGGGCCAAAATGAGGCACGCTGCATAGTGCGGCGATCGAAAGCCTACAAAGTCCACGAGGGAGAGCTTTATAAGAAAAGCACTATCGGAGTCCTTCAAAGGTGCATCTCCGAAGAGGAAGGGCGGAACCTCTTGGCTGAAATTCATGCCGGACTCGGCGGTCATCACGTTGCAGCTCGGTCCCTTGTAAGCAAGGCCTTCCGTACAGGCTTTTATTAGCCGAGGGCCCAGGCAGACGCCCAGGACTTAGTCCAACGATGCGTCGGTTGCCAGCTCTTTGCAAACCAAAGTCATATGCCACCCACCGCCCCCCAAACTATCCCCATCACTTGGCCCTTCGCGGTCTGGGGGCTTGACATGGTTGGACCCCTAAAAGGTGGAACCCACAAGCAAAAATACTTACTGGTCATGGTGGATAAGTTCACCAAATGGATAGAAGCCAAGCCTGTTAAGACGACCGAATCCGGACCGGTGATAGACTTTATATCCGGGGTTGTACACCGTTACAGCGTCCCCCACAGCATCATCATTGATAACGGCACGAACTTTACGACCGACGAGGTAAAACTCTGGTGCAAAAACATGGGCATCAAGCTTGATTATGCTTCCGTCTATCACCCACAAACTAACGGCCAAGTCGAACGTGCAAATGATCTTATCATGAGCGGCATCAAACCCAGATTAGTGCGGTCCCTCAAGGAATCTAACACGCACTGGGTAGAGGAGCTCGACTCCGTACTCTAGGGGCTGCGGACCACGCCGAATCGCACCACCGGATACACACCATTCTTTATGGTGTACGGCGCAGAGGCAGTTTTTCCTTGCGACATAATTCATGACTCACCTCAAGTGCGCATGTACAAAGAAAGAGAAGCCGAGCTTGATCGACAGGATAGTTTGGACGCATTGGAGGAGGAGCGTGACGTGGCAAAATCCCGTTCCGAATTCTATCAACAGTAGGCTCAAAGATACCAAAGCAGAGAAGTACGGGCCAAAAGTTACAACGTTGGCGAATTAGTTCTACGCCTGCCGGATAAGAAAAAGGACAAACTCAAGCCCAAGTGGGAAGGTCCCTTCATAATTGACCAAGTCCTGACTGGTGGAGCGTATAGCCTGCAAGATGCATCTAATAACCGACTCGAGCCGAACCCATGAAATGCAGCCCATCTCTAAAGATTCTATGCCTAGCGCTGGACTCTGTGTTCGTCTCCTTCCTCTGTCCATTTTTTATATACTGTCTGTCTTACATTTCTCTCCTTCTCCCCTTCCTTTCTCTTATAGCCTTTAAAGGCTCATCAAATGACGTGCTATTCGTACTCATTAAACCTGGGGGCTTCTTTTAACAGAAGCTTATTTATACGGGCTTCATGCCCAACACATGTGTTACACTTCTGCATGTACCTTTTCCCTTAAGTTTTGGCCAAGCTGGGTTGCCTGGCTCCTGTGCTTACCCCTACATTCCCGATTATTCAGCTAGGCGGTAAAGGGAGCACCTCTGCGATTGTTACTGCCGGATCAGCCGGATGTGTACCTCGGACTGGGTGAAGCCGAAAGCTAGCGTTCTTAAGGGAATATTCGGTCGGTGACCTAAAAGATGATCTTTTCACTTATTTATTTATGTGCCCCCAGATGCTTTTTCCCGCGTCTTTTTCGAAGAATGGGCATGCCTCCCAGGGAAAGGAACCCCTAACGGAACTATTCTCCCTGGAAGATGTTTCTTACTAACCATGTAATATAACATAACTAGTCGGGCACTTGTCTGTTCATGCACTAATGACCCCTACGCCTGGTCTCCATGCATTCCCCGGTTCTTATATAACCGCATGGGAATTCGGACACACTCCGGACCGTCAGGTCCCGAGGCTGAAGAGAAAAGGTCGGCCATGACAAACAATCTACAATCCGGCTAGAAGGCATTATAAATGTCAATTAAATTACATAGTCATTTTGACTGATTGTATTCCTCTTTAATACCATCTAACAGGCTGTCTAATTTACAGTCCTGCTGGGAATACTTGTTGGGGACCGTTGCAGAAAACAAAAAAAATTCCTATGTGTCACCAAGATCAATCTATGGAGTCAACTAGCAACGAGAGGAGAGTGCATCTACATACCCTTGTAGATCGCGAGCGGAAGCGTTCAAGAGAACGTCGATGATGGAGTCGTACTCGCCGTGATTCAAATCACTGATGACCAAGTGCCGAACGGACGGCACCTCCGCGTTCAACACACGTACGGAGCGGATGATGTCTCCTTCTTCTTGATCTAGCAAGGGGGAAGGAGAGGTTGATGAAGATCCAGCACCACGACGGCGTGGTGGTGGATGCAGCAGTGAATGCAGCAGGGCTTCGCCGAGCTTCTAAGAGAGGGAGAGGTGTAGCAGGGGAGAGGGAGGCGCCAAGGCTTGAGGTTCGGCTGCCCTCCCTCCTCCCCCCTTTATATAGGCCCCCTAGGGGGGTGCGCTGGCCCTAGGAGATGGGATCTCCTAGGGGGGCGGCCAAGGGGTGGAGTAGCCCCTAAGGCAAGTGGAGGCGACCCCTCCCCTAGGGTTCCCAACCCTAGGCGCATGAGGCACCCAAGGGAGGGGCGCACCAGCCCACTAAGGGCTGGTTCCCCTCCCCACTTCAGCCCATGGGGCCCTCCGAGATGGGTGGCCCCACCCGTTGGACCCCCGGGACCCATCCGGTGGTCCCGGTACAATACCGGTGACCCCGAAACTTTCCCGATGGCCGAAACAACACTTCCTATATATAATTCTTCACCTCCGGACCATTCCAGAACTCCTCGTGACGTCCAGGATCTCATACGGGACTCCGAACAACTTTCGTATTACTGCATACTCATATCTATAGAACCCTAGCGTCACCGAACCTTAAGTGTGTAGACCCTACGGGTTCGGGAGACAAGCAGACGTGACCGAGACGACTCTCTGGTCAATAACCAACAGCGGGATCTGGATACCCATGTTGGCTCCTACATGCTCCTCGATGATCTCATCGGATGAACCACGGTGTCGAGGACCTAATCAATCTCGTACTCAATTCCCTTTGTCAATCGGTACGTTACTTGCCCGAGACTCGATCGTCGGTATCCCAATACCTCGTTCAGTCTCGTTACCGGCAAGTCACTTTACTCGTACCGTAATGCATGATCCCGTGATCAACCACTTGATCACATTGAGCTCATTATGATGATGCATTACCGAGTGGGCCCAGAGATACCTCTCTGTCATACGGAGTGACAAATCCCAGTCTCGATTCGTGCCAACCCAACAGACACTTTCGGAGATACCTGTAATGTACCTTTATAGTCACCCAGTTACGTTGTGACGTTTGGCACACCCAAGGCACTCCTACAGTATCCGGGAGTTGCACAATCTCATGGTCTAAGGAAATGATACTTGACATCCAGAAAAGCTACAGCAAACGAACTACACGATCTTTGTGCTATGCTTAGGTTTGGGTCTTGTCCATCACATCATTCTCCTAATGATGTGATCCCGTTATCAATGACATCCACATGTCCATAGCCAGGAAACCATGACTATCTGTTGATCAACGAGCTAGTCAACTAGAGGTTCACTAGGGACACATTGTGGTCTATGTATTCACACATGTATTATGATTTCCAGATAATACAATTATAGCATGAATAATAGACAATTATCATGAACAAGGAAATATAATAATCATTTTATTATTGCCTCTAGGGCATATTTCCAACAGTCTCCCACTTGCACTAGAGTCAATCATCTAGTTACATTGTGATGAATCGAACACCCATGGAATTCTGGTGTTGATCATGTTTTGCTCTAGGGAGAGGTTTAGTTAACGGATCTGCTACATTCAGGTCCGTATGCATTTTACAAATCTCTATGTCTCCATTTTGAACACTTTCACGAATGGAGTTGAAGCGACGCTTGATATGCCTGGTCTTCCTGTGAAACCTGGGCTCCTTGGCAAGGGCAATAGCTCCAGTGTTGTCACAGAAGAGAGTCATCGGGCCCGACGCATTGGGTATGACTCCTAGGTCGGTAATGAACTCCTTCACCCAGACTGCTTCGTGTGCTGCCTCCGAGGCTGCCATGTACTCCGCTTCACATGTAGATCCCGCCACAACGCTTTGCTTGCAACTGCACCAGCTTACTGCCCCACCATTCAATACATACACGTATCCGGTTTGTGACTTAGAGTCATCCAGATCTGTGTCGAAGCTAGCGTCGATGTAACCCTTTACGATGAGCTCTTCGTCACCTGCATAAAAGAGAAACATTTCCTAGTCCTTTTCAGGTACTTCAGGATATTCTTGACCGTTGTCCAGTGTTCCTTGCCGGGATTACTTTGGTACCTACCTACCAAACTTACGGCAAGGTTTACATCAGGTCTGGTACACAGCATGGCATACATAATAGACCCTATGGCTGATGCATAGGGGATGACACTCATCTCTTCTATATCTTCTGCCGTGGTCGGACATTGAGCTGAGCTCAATTTCACACCTTGCAACATAGGCAAGAACCCCTTCTTAGACTGATCCATATTGAACTTCTTCAATATCTTATCAAGGTATGTGCTTTGTGAAAGACCTATGAGGCGTCTTGATCTATCTCTAGAGATCTTGATGCCTAATATATAAGCAGCTTCTCCAAGGTCCTTCATTGAAAAACTCTTATTCAAGTAGGCCTTAATGCTGTCCAAAAGTTCTATATCATTTCCCATCAAAAGTATCTCATCTACATATAATATGAGAAATGCTACAGAGCTCCCACTCACTTTCTTGTAAACGCAGGCTTCTCCATAAGTCTGCATAAACCCAAACGCTTTGATCATCTCATCAAAGCGAATGTTCCAACTCCGAGATGCTTGCAACAGCCCATAAATCGAGCGTTGGAGCTTGCACACCTTGTCAGCATTCTTAGGATCGACAAAACCTTCCGGCTGCATCATATACAATTCTTCCTTAAGGAAACCATTAAGGAATGCCGTTTTGACGTCCATTTGCCATATCTCATAATCATAGAATGCGGCAATTGCTAACATGATTCGGACGGACTTCAGCTTCGCTACAGGTGAGAAAGTCTCATCGTAGTCAACCCCTTGAACTTCTCGATAACCTTAGCGACAAGCCGAGCTTTATAGATGGTCACATTACCATCCGCGTCTGTCTTCTTCTTAAAGATCCATTTATTTTCTATGGCTCACCGATCATCGGGCAAGTCAGTCAAAGTCCATACTTCGTTTTCCTACATGGATCCTATCTCGGATTTCATGGCTTCCAGCCATTTGTCGGAATCCGGGCCCGCCATCGCTTCTTCATAGTTCGAAGGTTCACCGTTGTCTAACAACATGATTTCCAAGATAGGGTTGCCGTACCACTCTGGTGCGAAACGTGTCTTTGTGGACCTTCGAAGTTCAGTAGGAGCTTGATCCGAAGTATCTTGATCATCATCATTAACTTCCTCTCTAATTGGTGCAGGCACCACAGGAACATTTTCCTGAGCTGCGCTACTCTCTGCTTCAAGAGGTAGTACTTCATCAAGCTCTACTTTCCTCCCACTTACTTCTTTCGAGAGAAACTCCTTCTCTAGAAAGGATCCATTCTTGGCAACAAATATCTTGCCTTCGGATCTGAGGTAGAAGGTATACCCAATAGTTTCTTTAGGGTATCCTATGAAGACGCATTTTTCCGACTTGGGTTTGAGCTTTTCAGGTTGAAGTTTCTTGACATAAGCATCGCATCCCCAAACTTTTAGAAATGGCAGCTTAGGTTTCTTTCCAAACCATAATTCATACAGTGTCGTCTCAACGGATTTCGACGGAGCCCTATTTAAAGTGAATGCGGCAGTCTCTAAAGCATAGCCCCAAAATGATAGCGGTAAATCGGTAAGAGACATCATAGATCGCACCATATCTAATAGAATGCAATTACGATGTTCGGACACACCATTACGCTGAGGTGTTCCAGGCGGCGTGAGTTGTGAAACTATTCCACATTTTCTTAAGTGTGTGCCAAATTCGTGACTCAAGTATTCTCCCCCACGATCTGATCGCAAGAACTTGATTTTTCCTGTCACGTTGATTCTCAACCTCACTCTGAAATTCCTTGAACTTTTCAAAGGTCTCAGACTTATGTTTCATTAAGTATACATACCCATATCTACTCAAGTCATCAGTGAGGGTGAGAACATAACGATAGCCACCGCGAGCCTCAACGCTCATTGGACCGCACACATCAGTATGTATGATTTCCAATAAGTTGGTTGCTCGCTCCATTGTTCCTGAGAACGGAGTCTTGGTCATTTTACCCATGAGGCATGGTTCGCACGTGTCAAATGATTCATAATCAAGAGACTCTAAAAGTCCATCTGCATGGAGCTTCTTCATGCGTTTGACACCTATGTGACCAAGGCGGCAGTGCCACAAGTATGTGGGACTATCATTATCAACCTTACATCTTTTGGTATTCACACTATGAACATGTGTAGCATTACGCTCGAGATTCATTAAGAATAAACCATTCACCATCGGAGCATGGCCATAAAACATATCTCTCATATAAATAGAACAACCATTATTCTCGGATTTAAATGAGTAGCCATCTCGTATTAAACGAGATCCTGATACAATGTTCATGCTCAAAGCTGGTACTAAATAACAATTATTGAGGTTTAAAACTAATCCCGTAGGTAAATGTAGAGGTAGCGTGCCGACGGCGATCACATCGACCTTGGAACCATTCCCAACGCGCATCGTCACCTCGTCCTTCGCCAGTCTCCGCTTATTCCGCAGCTCCTGCTTTGAGTTAAAAATGTGAGCAATCGCACCGGTATCAAATACCCAGGAGCTACTACGAGTACTGGTAAGGTACACATCAATTAAATGTATATCACATATACCTTTCGTGATGTCGGCCTTCTTGTCCGCTAAGTATTTGGGGCAGTTCCGCTTCCAGTGACCACTTCCCTTGCAATAAAAACACTCAGTCTCGGGCTTGGGTCCATTCTTTGGCTTCTTCCCAGAAGCTTGCTTACCGGGCACGGCAACTCCCTTGCCGTCCTTCTTGAAGTTCTTCTTACCTTTGCCTTTCTTGAACTTAGTGGTTTTATTCACCATCAACACTTGATGTTCGTTTTTGACTTCTACCTCTGCTGATTTCAGCATTGCAAATAATTCAGGAATGGTCTTTTCCATCCCCTGCATATTGAAGTTCATCACAAAGCTCTTGTAGCTTGGTGGAAGCGACTGAAGGATTCTGTCAATGACTGCGTCATCCGGGAGATTAACTCCCAACTGAGTTAAGCGGTTATGTAACCCAGACATTGTGAGTATGTGCTCACTGACAGAACTATTTTCCTCCATCTTACAGCTGAAGAACTTGTCGGAGACTTCATATCTCTCGACCCGGGCATGAGCTTGGAAAACCATTTTCAACTCTTCGAACATCTCATATGCTCTGTGTTGCTCAAAACGCTTTTGGAGCCCCGGTTCTAAGCTGTAAAGCATGCCGCACTGAACGAGGGAGTAATCATCAGCATGTGTCTGCCAAGCGTTCATAATGTCTTGGTTCTGTGGGACGGGTGCGTCACCTAGCGGTGCTTGTTGGACATAACCTTTCTTGGCAGCTATGAGGATGATCCTCAGATTCCGGACCCAGTCCGTATAGTTGCTGCCATCGTCTTTCAGCTTGGTTTTCTCTAGGAACGCGTTGAAGTTGAGGACAACGTTGGCCATTTGATCTACAAGACATTTTGTGAAGATTTTAGACTAAGTTCATGATAATTAAGTTCATCTAATCAAATTATTCAATGAACTCCCACTTAGATAGACATCCCTCCAGTCATCTAAGTATAACATGATCCGAGTTGACTAGGCCGTGTCCGATCATCACGTGAGACAGACTAGTCAACATCGGTGAACATCATCATGTTGCTCGTATCTTCTATACGACTCATGCTCGACCTTTCGGTCTTCTGTGTTCCGAGGCCATGTCTGTACATGCTAGGCTCGTCAAGTCAACCTAAGTGTATTGCGTGTGTAAATCTGTCTTACACCCGTTGTATGTGAACGTTGGAATCTATCACACCCGATCATCACGTGGTGCTTCGAAACAACGAACTGTCGCAACGGCGCACAGTTAGGGGGAACACTTTTTTGAAATTATTATGAGGGATCATCTTATTTACTACCGTCGTTCTAAGTAAACAAGATGAAAAAACATGATAAACATCACATGCATTCAAATAATAGTGACATGATATGGCCAATATCATATGGCTCCTTTGATCTCCATCTTGGGGCTCCATGATCATCTTGTCACCGGCATGACACCATGATCTCCATCATCATGATCTCCATCATCGTGTCTCCATGAAGTTGCTCGCCAACTATTACTTCTACTACTATGGCTAACGCTTTAGCAATAAAGTAAAGTAATTACATGATGTTTATGTTGACACACAGGTCATAAATAAATTAAGACAACTCATATGGCTCCTGCCGGTTGTCATACTCATCGACATGCAAGTCGTGATTCCTATTACAAGAACATGATCAATCTCATACATCACATATATCATTCATCATTCATCACAACTTTTGGCCATATCACATCACGAAACACTTGCTGCAAAAGCAAGTTAGACGTCCTCTAATTGTTGTTGCAAGTTTTTACGTGGCTGCTATAGGTTTCTAGCAAGAACGTTTCTTACCTACGCCAAAACCACAACGTGAATTGCCAATTTCTATTTACCCTTCATAAGGACCTTGTTCATCGAATCCGATCCGACTAAAGTGGGAGAGACAGACACCCGCCAGCCACCTTATGCAACTAGTGCATGTCAATCGGTGGAATCGGTATCACGTAAGCGTACGTGTAAGGTTGGTCTGGGCCGCTTCATCCCACGATGCCGCCGAATCAACATAAGACTAGTAACGGCAAGAAAATTAACAATATCGACGTCCACAACTACTTTGTGTTCTACTCATGCATAGTAACTGCGCATAGACCTAGCTCATGATGCCACTGTTGGGGAACGTTGCAGAAAACAAAAAAAATTCCTACGTTTCACCAAGATCAATCTATGGAGTCAACAAGCAATGAGAGGAGAGTGCATCTACATACCCTTGTAGATCGCGAGCGGAAGCGTTCAAGAGAACATGGATGATGGAGTCGTACTCGCGGTGATTCAAATCACCGATGACCAAGTGCCGAACGGATGGCACCTCCGCGTTCAACACACGTACGGAGCGGATGACGTCTCCTTCTTCTTGATCCAGCAAGGGGGAAGGAGAGGTTGATGAAGATCCAGCAGCATGACGGCGTGGTGGTGGATGCAGCAGTGAACGCAGCAGGGCTTCGCTGAGCTTCTAAGAGAGGGAGAGGTGTAGCAGGGGAGAGGGAGGCGCCAAGGCTTGAGGTTCGGCTGCCCTCCCTCCTCCCCCCTTTATATAGGCCCCCTAGGGGGGTGCGCCGGCCCTAGGAGATGGGATCTCCTAGGGGGGCGGCGGCCAAGGGGTGGAGTAGCCCCCAAGGCAAGTGGAGGCGCCCCCTCCCCTAGGGTTCCCAACCCTAGGCGCATGGGGGGCCCAAGGGAGGGGCGCACCAGCCCACTAAGGGCTGGTTCCCCTCCCCACTTCAGCTCATGGGGCCCTCCGGGATGGGTGGCCCCACCCGGTGGACCCCCGGGACCCATCCGGTGGTCCCGGTACAATACCGGTGACCCCGAAACTTTCCCGATGGCCGAAACAACACTTCCTATATATAATTCTTCACCTCCAGACCATTCCAAAACTCCTCATGACGTCTAGGATCTCATCCAGGACTCCGAACAACTTTCAGATTACTGCATACTCATATCTATACAACCCTAGCGTCACCGAACCTTAAGTGTGTAGACCCTACGGGTTCGGGAGACAAGCAGACATGACCGAGACGACTCTCTGGTCAATAACCAACGGCGGGATCTGGATACCCATGTTGGCTCCCACATGCTCCTCGATGATCTCATCGGATGAACCACGATGTTGAGGACCTAATCAATCTCGTACTCAATTCCCTTTGTCAATCGGTACGTTACTTGCCCGAGACTCGATCATCGGTATCCCAATACCTCGTTCAGTCTCGTTACCGGCAAGTCACTTTACTCGTACTGTAATGCATGATCCCGTGATCAACCACTTGATCACATTGAGTTCATTATGATGATGCATTACCGAGTGGGCCCAGAGATACCTCTCCGTCATACGGAGTGACAAATCCCAGTCTCAATTCGTGCCAACCCAACAGACACTTTCGGAGATACCTGTAATGTACCTTTATAGTCACCCAGTTATGTTGTGACGTTTGGCACACCCAAGGCACTCCTACGGTATCCGGGAGTTGCACAATCTCATGGTCTAAGGAAATGATACTTGACATCCAGAAAAGCTACAGCAAACGAACTACACGATCTTTGTGCTATGCTTAGGTTTGGGTCTTGTCCATCACATCATTCTCCTAATGATGTGATCCCGTTATCAATGACATCCCCATGTCCATAGCCAGGAAACCATGACTATATGTTGATCAACGAGCTAGTCAACTAGAGGCTCACTAGGGACACATTGTGGTCTACGTATTCACACATGTATTACAATTTCCGGATAATACAATTATAGCATGAATAATAGACAATTATCATGAACAAGGAAATATAATAATCGTTTTATTATTGCCTCTAGGGCATATTTCCAACAATACTTTGCGGCCAATTCTACTTGGCCGTATACTAAGCTTACAGGGATCTCCTTCCCATCGGGCCCCACAGGACAGACCTCGGCCATGTGGTTGGGGTCAGCCTTTGTGTACCGCGTCTTCACCATGGCCCAGGCCTCCCTAGCGCCTTGACGGCAGGCCGATATCTTCCACAATCGGAAGTTCTGCCGTGCTCCCTTTAGCTTCTCCGCAAGCTCTCCAAGACCTTCGGGCATGGAGATGGATGGCCACAAGGCCTGGGCGACGCCTTGCATCGCCTGCCGAACTCGCTCGAGCAGTTGCTAGAGCTCGGGAAGAAGGTCACCCGTAGAACCGGGCATCTCCTCTGCAGGACGACCTGTTAGCACACCTACAGACATCACTATGTTAGTCGACTTCCCCGCCAAACTTTTTTTCAAAGGTTCGTTCAAGCACTTACTAAATATGCCGCGCCAAAGTCGCTGATTCTCCTTAACGGAGTCTGACAGCTGGGCACGAACATCTTTCAGGTCGACGCCCAGCTTGGTGTTGGCATCTTGGAGATCGTTCTTCTCCCGCCTCACCTTTGTCGGCACCTTCTCACCAGCCTTCAGCTGGCATAGGAGTTGTTGCCTTTCCGGATTCAATCCGGCGCCATCTGCAATTTCATTTGTCAGATTCACACCCATGACGTGCTTCGCAAAATACTTATCTTTCGAAGTGTATATTACCAGAGGGGGTCTCCTTGGGCTCCCCTGCCGCGGCTAGTGCGGCCTCAAGTTGGGCTTTGCACTCTTCCAGCTCCTGGGACAGTAGGGAATTCTTTTCTGTAAGAACCTGCATAACAAATGATCCTTAAATCAGTTATTCTAACTGTTTCAAGTCTCGGGGGCTACTGGTATATACATATAATTACCAAAATTTTCTTACCCGTATGTCTTTTACATATTGCTCCATGGCTCTGGCTAGACCATTTTGAGCGGCACGGAGGTACGCATCTCCCGAATTGAAGGCATCTAATGCCTCTTGGGAGAAACAAGCATCGCGAAGAATTGTCTGGCGACGCCTGTGGTTCATGGCACTCTCCACCTCAGAGTTGGTGGCAGACAACCTGTCCACATCCTCCGTCGAAGCAGCGTCCGGTGCGCGCCTTGTGTTCGCCTCCGCCTCCGGACCAGGCTTCGGAGCCTGGCTGGTGGAGGCACGATGGACAGCCTCTCCGGATATAGTCCGACAAGGTCTCTTTGTCCTGAAGAGAGCATGAGTGTTAATATGCCTTGAAGGTATAACACCTGGGATAAGGGGGCACGCCATACCTTTGCGTTGATGCCTCGGTCCGGACTGCACCTCTTTTCTGCCCACGGGGCCCTGCGGCCCCTCGTTGACTTGTCGCCGCAGGTTCGGCCTCCCGTCTCAAAAACCTCCCCTGCAAAGCTCGGTTGTAATCAGGAAACTGAAAACACGAGAGGGAGGACCCCTATTCGGGGTACTGGGACTTCGATCTCAGTTACCTGGGAGGCCGGGGTTAGCCCTGGGTAATCGGCCGTAATGGCCACCAAGGCATTGTCCTTGCTTAATTGATGGAACACTTTATCAATCAGCTCCACAGATAAGTCCGGATCCTCTTGAGAGGCCGGGTCGAGGGACCGTCCTGGGTCCTCGGGTTGTGGAGGAGGGCTTTTTATTTCTTTAACAGCCTGGCGCAGTTCCTGCGTTGAAATCGTTAGACTGAATATTTAACAATGGGAATATAAAACGGATGGGCAAGTAAATGTGACCACATACCCAGCTTGGGGATTGTACATAGAAAATCCACCATGTGGGTCGACGCGGAGAAATTCCTCCTCTTCTCCCTTGTACAAAGCGGACAAGGTCTTTGTTAGAGCCGCAGCCGAATCCGGCCCCTTACGGCCGTAGCGGGTGGCGTCGTCCTCCCCGTTGAAGTCCCACATGGGGTGGCCTCTATACTGTAGCGGTTGCACCACTCGCATGATGCATGCGGCCATGACCCCGATCATGGTCAGTCCGGAATGAGCTAACAATCTTATCCGGCCCATCAGGTAAAGAACGTCCTTGTCACTTTCCCTCTGAGGGCTCCGTGGTCGCCAACTTAGGCGCTTCTTTAGTGGAGCACTGTCGAACTCAGGGAGGCCGATCCGGACAGGATCCGGCAGCGGGACGTCCTCTATGTAAAACCATTCCGAAGGCCAGTCCTCGGACGCCTTCTTTGGGGTTCCGGATAGATATCCGGTCCCGGCGATCCGCCACACTTCGGCTCCGCCCACTTGATATATTGACCCCTTCTGAGAACGGGGCACAAGGTAGAATAGCTCTTTCCACAGCCCGAAATGAGCCTCAACACCCAAAAACAGCTCGCAGAGGGCTACGAAGCCCGCGATAAGCAATATGGAGGCAGGCGTAAGATTGTGTAGCTGGAGACCATAGAACTCCAGGAGCCCCCGGAGAAACTGATGGATTGGAAATCCGAGCCCTCTTATTAAATAAGGGACAAGGCATACCCGCTCTCCTTTGGAGGGATTAGGGGCACTCTCTGCTTGCTCTCCGCCATTATAGATGGCAAGACCGGCTCGAACCGGGACCATATAGGCCGGGGGGAGAAATCCCTTGGTCTGGAGCATCACTAGCTCGCTATGCGGGATGGAGCATCTCTCCCAATATCCAGGCTGAGTTCTGGAAGGGCGAAAGGAGGAGTTGCGACGGCTGGCCATGGTGGAATGGACCTTTGTCGGATGCGCTTTGATGAACACTCGCGAAGGGGAGAAGGTGTGGTTTGGATCTAAATCCTCGTCCCCTTAAATGGACGGCTCATTTACGCGGCTAGGGGTGTGGATGTAAAAACACTCAGACTTTTCATATTCGTTTGACACGTGGGAGACGGCCATTATTGGGCGTAGAAGCCAAGGAGCGCAACATTTACAAGAAACCGGACTTTATTCAACAGGTATACGGAATTTGGAGGAGAACCCGCCTTGCAATGCCGAAGACAATCTGCGCGCCGGACTCATTGTCATTGAAGCCTGGTTCGGGGGCTACTGAGGGAGTCCTGGATTAGGGGGTGTTCGGATAGCCGGACTATACCTTCAGCCGGACTCCTGGACTATGAAGATACAAGATTGAACACTTCGTCCCGTGTCCGGGAGGGACTTTCCTTGGCGTGGAAGGCAAGCTTGGCGATACGGATATGTGGATCTCCTACCATTGTAACCGACTTTGTGTAACCCTAACCTCTCCGGTGTCTATATAAACCGGAGGGTTTTAGTCCGTAGGACAACATACAGAACAACAATCATACCATAGGCTAGCTTCTAGGATTTAGCCTCTCCGATCTCGTGGTAGATCTACTCTTGTACTACCCATATCATCAATATTAATCAAGCAGGACGTAGGGTTTTACCTCCATCAAGAGGGCCCGAACCTGGGTAAAACTTAGTGTCCCTCGCCTCCTGTTACCATCCGGCCTAGACGCACAGTTCGAGACCCCCTACCCGAGATCCGCCGGTTTTGACACCGACACCCGTGCCACCGTGCTCCCCGCCGTGCCGATGTGGAGCAACTCGCCACTCCTCATCGAGTTGTCCTGGAGCGGTGAGTTGTTGAACCACGCGGCAGCTTGGGGAGGCAACTTGCTTCGTCGGGTCAGGCGCAGAAGCTGGGGTTGCGAGCTACGTCGCTCGTATCGGCAGGCCACCCAACCAGCTTGTATGCCGGAGAACTACTCTTCGGAAGCCATCAGAAAAGTGGAGAAAATGATGAAGGAGGAGATGGGGGGCCGACGGAGGGGTGCGATTCTTGTGTGGCATCTCACCTCGTTTAAATAAAGGGCGGACTGGAGCAGCTCGACCGGGTGTTGCGTCTAATGCCGGCCCGCTCATGAGCGGACGTGTGGCTGAAGTAGGTTTCTCGGCTTCCACGCGGGTTTAATGGAGACGTATGAATGCGGCGAGGAGGCGTGTTCAGCCAGGCATGCAGCGGGCGGTGCCCTCGGTCGCTTTAGTGGCGGGATGCGCACACAGAAGGGGGGGCTTTGGTGGGCCAGGGCGGTCAGAAGCGGACGTGGGGTCAATTTGGACTCCCGCAAACCTTCCGCACTTTTGTCTTCGGTTTGCGAGAGAAATCACGTCCGGGCCATGCCGCGGACTGATACAGGTCCGCGTTGGATGGCTTCTGTGGTCCGGATGGATGCGAACAGTTTACGGGTCCGCCTTGAAGATGCCCTTACTTGTTGCTGCTTTATTACAACTTTAACATAATCACATTCCCCTAAAAAGGGGTAACATCGTCACATTGTGTATACACACTTAATTAGATGACTAAATGAATGGCTCGTAAATATATGCCATGTATGGACACATGCATTAATTAGCTGAAGAGGGAACGATAATGAATTAGTACTCCCTCCGGTCCTTTTTAGTCTGCATATTAGGTTTGACCGAAGTCAATCTTATTCAATTTTGACCAAGTTTATACAAAAAATTATAGACATTCACATAACAACACCAATATTATTAGATTCATCTTGGAATATATTTTCATATTATATTTATTACATATTATAGATGTTAATAATTTCTAATATAAATTTGGTCAAACTTAGCAAACTTAGCAAAATCCTGCCGTGCACGGACAGTACGTGCAAAATCTACTGCCAGAAGCTGGGGTTCAAGAACCCCAAGACTCAATGCAGGGCTGAGCCCGAAGAAAGGCCAGTTCTACGACACCTGCTGCTGTTTTTAGTCGGAGACGGGCATCCACGTACGACGACATCTCGATCGAGATTAACTCCGGCGTCCTTGCTGTGGCAACGCCGGTGTCCGTCGTACTGGTCCGAGCGTGTCGATCTTGCGTACGTGTAGTAACTAACAATGGTGAACGATTGATGTTTCATGATCAAAATAAAGATATTGGTGTGTGTGTGTGTGTGTTTTGGCTTAGTTGATCAGTTTTTCTTCTGACGGTTATCATGGAGCGGAGGAAAGAAAAAAACTTACTGTACAAGTGTTGATCAGTTTTTCTTCTGACGGCATGCTTGGATTGGCTGGGCCGGTCTGTGTTCTTGTCTCATGTGTGAATAATGCTTCTCTTGCGATTACAGATCAATGGAGCTGGTTGCGAGTGTGAAACGAACGGACATCGTCTTCGTGTAGCTAATCGACGCAGAGCTTGACCAGAGCTAGAGTGCGTCTGTGCATGGCTCTGTCAGTCTCTCAGTGCAGCTTGGCTTTTCTACACAGAACCACTAGTACAGAAGATCATGCAGCTCATGCACGCGTGCATTTGAGATCAATCTCAAACTCAGGGGTGATGCGTAGAAACAACAGTTTCTCTACTCACTGAAATAATTTCGCAACCTTCTCTTCTATTTTTCTTTGACAAAGCCATGCTAATAATTTGGATGCTCCCTGCAGGAAGATGCAGTGTGATATGTGATGTGAACCTACACATGCAACAAGATTCCTTGCCACCCCTAGCTAGTGTGCGTTGTTCTGACCCATAAAGAGAAGTCGGTCAGATTCTATCTAGGAGATGCATAGCACCGAGAGGGAAGAGTGTGTCTACGTACCCTCGCAGACCAAACGCGGAAGCGTTAAGTAACGCGGTTGATGTAGTCGAACGTCTTCGCGATCCAACCGATCAAGTACCGAACGCACGGCAACTCCGCGATCTGCACACGTTCAGCTCAGTGACGTCCCTCATACTCTTGATCCAGCTGAGGCCGAGGATGAGTTCCGTCAGCACAACGGCGTGTTGACGGTGATGATGAAGTTACCGACGCAGGGCTTCATCTAAGCACTACGATAATATGACCGAGGTGCAAAACTGTGGAGGGGGGCACCGCACATGGCTAAAGATCAACTTGTGTGTCTATGGGGTGCCCCCCTCCCCCATACATAAAGGAGGGGAGGAGGAGGAGGGCCGGCCTCAAGGGGCGCGTCCAAGGGGGGGATTCCTACTCCTAGTAGGAGTAGGTTTTCTCCTTTCCTAGTCCAAGTAGGAGAAGAAGGAAGGAGAGGAAGAAGAGAAGGAAAGGGGGGGCACTAGCCCTAGTCCAATTCGGTTTGGGCTAGGGGGGGGGGCGTGCGCCCCACCTTGGCCTGCCTCCTCCCTTCCACCATTAGGCCCATGAGGCCCAATAACTTCCCGGGGGGGGGGGGGGGGGTTCCGGTAACCCCCGGTACTTCGAAACTTATCCGAAACGACCTGAACCATTCCGGTGTCCGAATGTAGCCTTCCCATATATGAATCTTTATGTCTCGACCATTTCGAGACTCCTCGTCATGTCCGTGATCACATCCGGGACTCCAAACAACCTTCGATACATCAAATCACATAACTCATAATACATATCGTCATAGAACGTTAAGCATGCGGACCCTACGGGTTCGAAAACTATGTTGACATGACCGAGACTCATCTCCAGTCAATAACCAATAGCGGAATCTGGATGCTCATATTGGTTCCTACATATATTCTACGAAGATTTTTATCGGTCAAACCGCATAACAACATATGTTGTTTCCTTCGTCATCGGTATCATGGAGCGAAGGAAAGAAAAAACTTACTGTACAAGTGTTGACCTCTGCGAAAGGCAGCTGCGCGCTTCCTCTCCGTATGGATCTGTTGCCGCGACCAGCAGGAGTACGTGGCATGCTTGGATTGGCTGGGCCAGTCTGTGTTCCTGACCCTTAAAGCGAAGTCAGTCAGATTATCTAATTCTTGCACGGTTTTGTAGTTACGTAGCCCATGCGGTGGGATCCGGCTTGCCTGCTCCCTCCCCATGCTCCCATCTATGCTCCCACTTCATCCTACGGTTGTCTTTTTTCCTTTTTTTTCTTTCAAATCTAATCATCTCCCCCCCCCCTCCTCTGATTTTAAGGGGGTGGGGCCGGGCCTTATTTTGTTCCAATCAAATCAAGTCACGTACGCGGGAGCACGGTTGGGCACCCGCCGGGGGAGCAGGCAAGTCTCGTCCCATGCGGTGATACCAACCATATCAATAAAAAAAGGAATGAGGCTTATGCATTTCAAAAAAAATGAAAAAAAAAACATGAGAATTCACAAGACAAGGGTGCACAGCCCCTAAAATTTTCAAATCAAAATACACATGGAGAAATAAAAAGAGAAATATAGATGTGTATAGTGTCAATTCAGAAATGGCTATTTCGTGTTTGAATCTGAATGTTTTAGGGGTTGCAGAAATATGTGTTGTGAACATTCATGGGGTTTTCCAGAATTTTTTGAAATTTTAAAGTTGAATTTTTAAGATTGGAAGCATGGGAGCATGTATTGTTTAGGAGTAAGTAGAAGCACACCACAACCTCTGGACTCGACTCAAGCATGCTAACTCCACCTAACACAGAAGTACTAGTAGATTCGATCTTCGAACCTCAGTCCAACCCAATCAGCCAATCCCGACCGCCCATGCCCCTTAGATTAATCCATTGCCTTCCGTTTTTATCCTGCAGCAACACTTCTCTGACCCTGATGTCCAATGCATTTTGGCGATCAAGGCCAGCCCTAGGCGACTGGAGGATGTACTCTCTTGGGCACCTGACACATATGGAGTCTTCACTGTTCACAGCGCCTACAAGACAGCGTTGGAGGAACGTACTCGCACCACCGCGTGTGCCACGAGCAGAGCATCGGACGGCACTCGTGCCATCTGAAAGGCAGTGTGGGGGTGCCCTGCTCCCCAAAGATACGAGTCTTTGCTTGGCGGGTCGCGACAAATTCTTTGGCCACTTTACAAAGTAAAAAAATTCGCACTCTTGAGATTACTGATACATGTGTTCTATGTGGCATGGGGAGCAAGGACACATTTCATGCACTATGCAGATGTCCTTTGGCCCAGAGTCTTTGGAAAGCCATGGCCGGTATATGGAGAATGCCCAAGGTGGAGACCATCATCAATACTGGCTCTGAATGGATCATCCACCTGCTAGATGGATGCTCGGAAGATGTGCGTCTCCCTGTGATCATGACACTTTGGCGTAACTGGCAATGTTCGAAATGAAGTTTATCACGGCAAACCAGCACCACCAATAGAAGTATCATGCAGATTCTTATGTGGCTACGTCGACACACTCCTGAACATACGACAACATCCACATGCTGACGTTGTGAAGGGGAAGACTGTGGTCTCTTATATTGATCAAGGAGGAGATCGGAGCCTACAAGTGATGAGGAAGGGATGCCCAACACCAACAGAAAGATGGAAGAAGCCACCGATGGGGTGGGTAAAACTGAATGTGGATGGCTCGTGGATGAACGAGGATGGCAGCGGTGGAGCTGGAATGATACTTCGCGACCACAATGGCTCTATCATCTTCGCATCATGCCGTTTTATACAACGATATTGCCAGTGCCCTGGAAGCGGAAGCCGCGGCTCTCATGGAAGATGTCATGCTGGCCCTAGACAGAAGCTCAGAGCAGCTCCTGGTGGAGACGGACTGCACGGCATTAGCATGTATGATGAACGCCGAGGAAGCGGATAGATCTCCTGTTGCAACCATGGTGAATGAAACTCGGCATCTTCTTAGTACTAGACCGCATGAAATCAAGATCATTGGACGTGACCAAAACTTGGTCAGCCACGCCCTAGCAAGGATGGGACGAGAGCTCCCTAAAACTGTTGTTTGGCTAGGGTGCGCACCTGATGAGGTTGCCGCTTTATGTCATAAAGACTCTAGTGATTCTGCTTAATTAATAGATGTGTTTCACCCGCAAAAAAAAAATCTTGCTCCCTCATTTTGTCCCGATCAAGAGCATTTACAAAAAAAATAACCAAGTTGTCTATTACGAACCTGCCTCTCTTATCACAAGTATGTGAATACATGATAAAAATCTTACCGGAGATTGAAGAACAAGATGGAGTTTAGGATGAGAGGAGCCAAAATTAGGGGTAGGCAGCAGCAAGGACGAGCGAGGAGTTCACCTGGCCACGTGGAAATGGAGGAGAGCCAAGGAAAAAGACTTCAGACAATTGATTTCTCTTCGATCCGTGGGGTGTGTGGCCTGTCTCCCGAGATCTCAGCGAGGGTCGGAGGATAACCTCCAATCACGCGACCCCCACGGCCCACCCCATGCCTCTTGCACGCTTTTGGGTCGGCTGATGTGCGGGGCGGGCGCCCCTATTTTCCCTTTCTTTTTGTTTTTCTTTTCTTTTTAGGCTTCATTAAAAATGTTTAGGATTTCAAAAGACATGAATTTTAGAAATATGTTCAAAAAATGCTACCAGGTTAAGAATATGCCGAGAATTCAAAAAAATGTCAGCGATTTCAAAAATCACGAATTTTAAAACATATTTTAAATTTAAAAAACTTTCATGAATCCAGAAAATCTTCATGAATTTCTAAAAATGCGACTCCAAAATATTTTCAAGACTTTCCAAAAATATTTGTGAATTCCAAAAAAAATCATGAATATGAAAATATGTTCATAAATTTAATAAAATATTTATGGGTTTGAAAATTTTCTTGAATTTTAAAAATGTTGCACAAATTTAGAAAAAAAATGTGAGTTCAAAAATGTTCATAAATTTCAAAAATAGTTTATGAATTAAGAAAATGTTCATAAATTTCACAAAATGTTTGCAAATTGAAAAATAACGGTGACTAGAAAAATATGTTCGAGAATTCAAATAGGTTAACAAGTTTGAAAAATATTCACGATTTTCCAGAAACAATTGCAAGTTTTAAAAAATGTACACGAAATTAAAATACACATCTCTACTACTACTATAGTACATCAATTTTCAATTTTTGCTTGCCCTGGTTTCCCGCCATAGAGTAACAATCTCTACCATCCATTTGCCGCATCCAAAGGTTAAAAATAGAGCGAATCCCTTGAGTGATGGCCGTCCATTGTCACACATCGGATGGCTAGCATTTGCTACCTCTCTGCCAGCGTGCCAAAAGCTGCTATGTGTGCGCCCATGTTTGTAAACAAATCAATGAGCGAAGGGACACGGCACCCAGATCAGTCTCATCATCTTCTAGAATCCTCTCAATCCTTCTACTGTCTTCTACTTCTATATAAATCCCTTGTATGAAATTAAAAACTTCGTTCCGATCTCTCTGCCCCGCGAGGATCTCTTTTTATTTTCTGATCGAATACAACTTTGCAAATGAGCAAAAATAAAAAAGGAAGTAAATATTACAAGGCCTTTTGTGTATTGGTACAACCAATGTGCAGAACAAGATTTGTTCCTTCTTAGTAACAAAAACTACATTTGTGACTTGACGTGCAAAGCACGTGAGGTTAACTAGTAAAAATATAAAACAAGTTCAGGGAAGGTTCTAGAATTGAAAAAAAACATTAAATTGGAGATGCCTTATCTCTTCTTGTAGTAGCGACTTGGGCTTCTTGGGCCAAGGCCGGCTGGACGTTGGCCCTTGTGGCTGCCCACTGTAACGTTGGACATATCGGCGCTTTGTGACACTGTCTCCACTATGCATGGCTGCGTTTGACCGGGCTCTATCAACAACATCAAAATCGCTTTGTCTTAAACCAGATTTTCGATAAAAGGTACCCCCTCCGTCTAAGTGTGTAAGTCATCTTATAAAAATCAAATAATCTCAAAACACTTAGGCGCGATGCATTAACTTCTACATAGTTTCTTGTTTCTTGACATATCAATCAATAAGAAATGTAGGGTGTATATGCTTTTAATGACTTGAGACTACCAAACACGATGCGGTTGTTACTAGTTCATTGCATGCAATGCTACTAATTAGCAAATAAACATTAAGTCCTCTCGTTTTTCCCTCCTCCTTGGTCACGGTGCATAACCTAAGATGACTTATTCACCTAGATGGAGGGAGTACTTTTATTGACTCATAATAAAGCATCAAGGAATAAAAATGCAATGAGCATGCAATCGGCATGTGTATAATTAGGATACACACAGTCAATATCAAATACTCCCTCCGTTCGGAAATACTTGTCCTAAAAATGGTTGTATCTAGACTTGTGTTAAGCCTAGATACAACCAATTTTTAGAACAAGTATTTCCGAACGGAGGGAGTACTTAATTAGATGACATGTGTCATCCAGATATGAAATCTAACTAATGGCTAAAAATATAAACCACTTATAGATGAATGGGTAGCAAATAGATGCCATTTTAAGACATATGCATTAATTAGCAGACCAATAAATGGAGTAGATGATAGAGTGCCAAGAATTAATTGCCTACCAGATTTGCTTTTTGTATATAAACACAACCAAGGAGGCATAGATCAACCCCGCATCAGAACTCCAGAATAGGGTTTAAACACAGAAGAAACTGCAACTTTCCAAGGCTAACCCATCTACTCTATGGGGCTTCTCAAGGATCCCATAGCTCTCTTCCTAGCGGCCATCGTTGTGACCGCCATGGCCATGTCATCATGTCATGGTGCACAAGGTAGTAAGTAATTATATGTACATGTCATCATGTCCTGTGAGCTTATTCATATTTCATACTAGTATACGTCTTATATGTTTATGTACATGTGGTCAATCGAGTACTCAAAAATTTGTGCATGCAGAGGAGTGCAACCGGATCCTGCCGTGCACAGACAGTGCGTGCTACATCCACTGCCAGAAGCTGGGGTACAAGGACCCCAAGACGCGCTGTGAGCGTAGCCCTCCCACTAAAGGCCAGTTCTACGATACATGCTGCTGTCTAAAATCGGAGATGGACAACAACGGGCTGCCCTCGGAGCGATCGATCTTAACTTGGCCGTCGTAGTGGTTATTGAAATGTTTATCCGAGCGTGTTGATCTTGCGCGTAATATTAATAATGGTGGATGACCGGCCTGCTTCAAGTTAAAGAATAAAGATATTGGTGAAGAAAAGTGTGCATGAGTCCATCGATTTTCCTGCAGGGTTGCCCAAGATAAACTTGGCACCGATTGCCTCACGTGCGCCTTGATTTACATGACCAGTGAAACATGTCAAAGTGTGTTCGTTTCTGGCAAATTACGGCACATTCAGTTAGAGACCAACAGGGCCGGTTATCAGTTTTTCACACACTCACAGGAACAGAGGAAAAGAAAGTCCTATTACAAGAGTTGACCTCTGGGCGCCGTGCAAGGCAACGCTGAGTGACAACTTCTCCCTCCTCGAGCAACACCAGCTTAGAAACGGGCCAAATATACCACTGAGCTGGCGACCAAGGAGGCCGTGGCGGCTATGCCTATGGAGAACCATAACTTTGTCGCCGAGCAACGGGCGCCTTACGAGGCCACCCGTGCTTGTGCCTGCTGCATTGTGCCCTGCGACGCAGCCGGATGGGGAGGAGGTGCTGATGGTGCAGGCGATCTTAGACGAGAACGCCGGCAGCTCGTTGGCGCCGGTTCGACGACAAGGCCACCCCCAGCCTCGTCCATCGTTGACCTCACGTCCACCGACGAGGGTAGGTTGCAGATTTCGATGAGGAGGAGTAGTGCATGGGGCAGCACGGACTCGAGTTCAAAGTGGGACGGTCCATATCCCATGTCCTACTATTCCTCATGGGCGATCGCACTTTTACTTCACAGATCTCATCTTCATCCGACAAGGACATGGACAACGTTGGTGGGGAACAACAAGGACTCTGAGGACGGGTGCTACCATAGACTTAGACTAGTTTTAGGCCTGGTCGTTTTTGTTCAATGAGACATGTGAAAATGTAATGAATGCGCTTCGGTTTAAATGAAAATCATCTGGTTTGCATCTGTAACCACCCGCTTTGTTCAAATCCAGTTTGAAATATATGTAGGCATGGTTGGATGGTCGACTCCTGCATCACTGTCAGCGGACATCCAGACCAGCCGGGAGACAAATACGGTGTCCGATTTGGGGGCCGGCTTTGCAGATACTCTAAGAGCATCTACAGTCGGATATATCTAATCTGCCCCCTCATACACCCGGGGACGTGTCCGAGGACAACTACGGGAAGTGACCATGCACTCCTCATTTGCCTGCTCCCATAGCTGTGTTCGGTGTCTTCATATCCAAACCCTTAACTTCATGCAACCCATGAAATGCTACATACATGAACACGTTTAATAACAAAAAAGGGACTAAAATGACTAAAAGCACGCTCAATAGAAACAATCCAGTGCACCTTCCCCTTGCGGTCGCCGGTGCAACAGTGCCCCTCCATGTAGGCATTGGCGGTCGAAAGGGTATCATCGTCGGAGCTGGAGCTGTAGGTGCCTTTCAAGTTGTCGTCGGAGCATATTTGTCCCGTCAACCTCCGGAGCAGGTGGTCCTGCTCCTTCGCATGTCAGGACGCCTTCGCCTTGGCTGTCGCCTCCGCTGTTGACGCTCCGACGGCTTGAGGATGAGCCGGAGCGCTTTGGCATTCTTGCGGCGGAGCCGCCGCTCATCCGTCTCCACCGTTATCAGGGAGTGGAGGAGGACTGGCGCGAGGAGCACTTCCTCGGGATCCATCGACGCGTAGCTAACGCCTCCACCGCCGCCGCCCTCTCCTAGCTAAACTAGATCCAAATCACCACAAGCTATACAAAAACTCCGGTAAGATCGACAACATCATAATTAATCACACATGACCGGGCACTCGAACGTTGACTTCGCCGCTATCGAAGTGCACATCGTACCGTCGCATCGATCCAATCTGTCACAAGCATATTTTTTTAACCTTGTCGATACCAAGAGAAACGACGTGTACAAAGGGGGTCGGACATGTGCCACTCTGATCCCACGAGGATGGCTAACATGGCTCACCCAATGCTCCTCACGTAGAGAGTGCACCTACTGCCAACCCTTATCGTCCAAGCGACTAGTCCCAAACGAATGCACGTCCACCAACACCATGCTAACCACGATACCAACAACATACGGCCAACCACATCACCACACCGACTACTCCCACCACAAGGTCTAACTCCATGATGATGTTTTCAATGAAGGCCACTTTCATCGCCGATCCAACAAAATGGATCTTAGTTTTCACCCACAGAAGATCTTGAGGTAGGAGAAGTGTCGGATCTCCTAGGTAACTCCTTCAACAGGGAACGACATCGCGCCACCAGCAACGACATACGACCAAGCACACCACCACCACTACCAACCAGAGGCAACACCAGCTATGTGTTGCTCCACATGCGACAGGCTGAAGAACCACTGTCGTTGCCAGTCCTTGAGCCCACTGAGGCTACGCAAGACCGACACACCCGCATCCCCACCCGTTCGTCGAAGGAAATATCGCGCGACCCTGCAACCATCCACCGGGTCTCTGGCCACCAACGTTGCGCACCACGGCATCCGCCGGCACCAGGCCCGTGCACACAACCGCAAAGCCGCATTGTGCCCTTGCGAGGGTTTGTCAAGCAATCACACAGACCGAGCAAGGAGAGCAACTAATGGGCCGACCCGTTCAGCACTCCACAAATCTCTATTTTGCAAACCTTCTACAAGGTTCCAGTTCAGGTTCAGGTGTAGTTTTTTTGTATTTCTTTTTTCCATTGTTTGTTTTATCGATTGTCATTGGTTTATTTGTTATATATATATTTATTATCCAAAATGTTCACTTTCTCAAGAACTTTTTAAAAATTCAGGATTTTAAAAATGTTTGCATTTCCAAAATTTTGTGGAAGGTTTTCAGAAAATGTTCATATTTTCATGTTTGCATTTTCAGAAATTGTTTGGAATGTGAAAAACGTCCCCGTTCTCAAAATTTGTCCGCAAACTAGAAAAATGTTTGGATATTTCAAAATTTATGCACAAATGTAAAAAAGTTCTCATTTTCAAAAATTGTTCTAATTTTTCTAAAGAAACTGCGGTCTGAAAAAGCGTTTAGAAATTTTGAAAATTGTTCACTTTTCAAAAATGTTCGAAATAAAATAAACAACTAAAAAACGGTTGCTACAGTGCCAGGTTTGCTGCAGTGTCAGTACATGGAGGCGCGGGTATCTACATGGAGTCCGGGTTCATCGAATCGGTCCGCTGCGCTACAGTGTATTCTGCTCTTAGGCATGTACAATGATGCTATCTTAAAAGTGACACGTAGGATCAATGATGAGGTGGAGGAGAGAGAACTCATAAGTGAAGACTTTAAGAGAAGACAATAGATGATCGCTTAGCACAATATGTCTCACCATGTTTTTAGGAATTGCTAGTTATTGAAGATAAGGCTAAGAGATTACCCATTGTCGACTCTTTTTTTTGTCATCTCTAAATTACATGCAAAACTTAAGATAAGACTATCTTATCAACCATTGTACATGCCCTTAGAGTACTTGCTGCCGCCACTCCACTATAGTGGCCAGTACATAGTTGGCTCACTGAGCAAGGAGCCGCCCCCAAAACCAATTCGCCATTACTTGCTGTCGCCGGTTTAGGGTTTGCCCGTCCTTTCTTTTCCTTGCATCCCCAAGATGGCGGCGCCGGCCACCCTTCTCTCTGGCCTCATCATCGCGGAGGACACGACGGCGCCGCCGCTGCGGCTCTTCAACTCGAAGACAAAGAAGAAGGAGCTCTTCGTGCCGCGCGTCAAGGGCAAGGTCGGCATGTACATCTGCGGCGTCATGCCCTACGACTCGAGCCACGTCGGCCACACCCGCGCCTACGTCGCCTTCGACGTTCTCTATCGGTAACGCCCGGCCCCGATCTAATTGCTGTAAGCCTGTAGCTCGAAATAAACTTGAAGATCACGGGCTAATCCATTTCACGGCTGGCTCATGCAAACGCTACAGCCTCTATAGCTGGAGATAGCGGCCGCTAACCCAGTTCGCGGGAACAGTAACATGTGCATGTACACGTGCATATTTATCTCAAAGACAGGGGATTTTCAGTAGAAAACAGAGGTTTTTCTAAGGAGAGGAAGCAGAGAGCAGAAGTTGATGGCCAGAGCTAGCTCTTGTTCTTGATCTTCATCTTCAGCTTGTTCTTCATCAACATTTGGCACCACCTGAACCTGAACCTACAACCTGAACCGACAAGTTTGCAATGCAATCCCAAGAGCCTGTCGTGCTGGTCTTGTTGAATCAACAAATGAACAAATGATAGATGGAATCGGAGGCTCCTCGTCTCCGGCTGCCTTGCCCTGGTTGTTGCCTTGCTGCCTTGCCATGGTCACGGAGTCGCCGTCATGCAGAGGCCCCTCGTCACCGGCTGCCTTGTCGTGGTCGCTGCCTTGCCGCCTCTCCCGTCATCGGATCCGGTTTCCGGTGAAGCAGCAGCCGGCCTGCCGACCGTAGCTAGGAAGTGTTGACGTATAATGTGCTGTCTAGTCTTTTCCATCATATCGTTTTTTTAGTTGCATTGACTAGAGTATGCACTTTTATATAGTATCAGAGTCAAGAGGTCTCGAGTTCAAGACCCGGCTAACGCAATTAAATTGCAGCCCACTTTTGGTCCACATTTAGGTCTAAGGGGGCCACACGTGAGGGGGAGTGTTGACGTATAATGTGCTGCCTAGTCTCTTTCATCAGATCGGTTTTTTGATTGCATTGGCTAGAGCATGCACTTCTACAAAAAGAATGGCGCAGCCGCCGCAACCTTTTCGGTGGGAGGGAGTGTTGCAAAGATCACTCCAATTTTCCTAGTCGTGACAAGTGGAGCACATGTAGCGCACCACTTGTCGCAACATGTGAGTTTTCCCTTTTTTTTCATAGATCCGTTTATTCAAAATGTTTTATCTCTCAAACCGTGTGTTCAAATCTTGAACCGCTTTCATCGTTGGATTCCTCACGTCGAGATTTTCAAAACTAGATCCCATGTTGATAGGTTTTGATGAACTTTTTTTCACGAAAAAAAATCAGACAAAAAACCGAACCGGGAGCACAGGTTTTTTCCCTTTATGAAAGAGGCACACTCGTGCCTCTCACGAAATCACAACCGTGTCTCTCCCGGAAGCAAAACCGTGACTCTCGCGGAAGAAAAAAATAGAAAACGCGTTTTTTTCCGTTTCCGAGGAGGCACGGTCGTGACTCTCGTGAAAGCACAACCGTGACTCTTGCGAAAGCAAAACTGTGACTCCCGCAAAAGGAAAAAAAACAGAAAACGAGTTTTTTTCGTTTCCGAGAGGCACGGCCGTGATTCTCGCGAAAGCACAACCATGCTTCTCACGGAAGCAAAACCATGACTCTCGCGAAAAAAACAGAAAACATGTTTTTTTTTGTTTCTGAGAAGCACGACCGTGACTCTCGCGAAAGCACACTCGTGCCTCTCACGGAAGTAAAACCATGACTCTCATGAATGAAAGAAAAAAGAAAACAGATTTTTTCGTTTTCGAGAAGCACGGCCATGCCTCTCGCGGAAGCAAAACCGTGACTCTCATGAAAGGGAAAAAACGCATTTTTCGCGCAAAATAATTTTTTAATTATTTTTTATTGAAAAGCTAAGGAAGATCGGTGGAAAATCAAAATGTCAAAAAAATCCAAAAAAAACATTTAAAAAGCCAAAAACGCGTGCGAAAAAAACAAAATCTGGAAGGAGCGCCCAGATCGCGACACGTGGCGAATGGCTGAGAGTGTGCCAAGTGGCGCTGATCGTTGCGAGGCTCCCGAAGAAGCACTCGTTAATTAGTTGCTCTCGATTTTTCGTGGAGGAAGTTCTAGAGAATTGGGCTGACCTCTATTTGGGCCTGTCTTTCAGAATTTCGGCCCATCCCAGCGAAACTGAAGCGAACACAAAGTCAAACCGCGCCCTTTCGCGGGCGATCGCGCGATTAGCGGCAGTTGGCGTTTTTCAGGCATTGCGTCGCGGGGAGGCCTCCAGTCTGCAATCGCTCACTTTTCGCCCGCGATCTAAAAGTACTGCTCGATGCGTTTAGTTTCTGCTTGGACATGCTGGATTTGGATTGTGCGTGGAGAGTACTAGTAGGGGGTTAGCTTAGTGCTTGAGCTTCCATATTTGGCATGTTCTTGCTTTTTGTACCATTCGCCATTGGCATAAATAAATTGCTCCCATACATTACTAGGGAAAAGCATATACACAGAATTTTATCAGTAGCGCTGTACAAAATCAAGTGCTGCTGCTACTTAGTAGCAGCGCGCGTAAATAAACCGCGCTGCTGCTATGACTTTAGCAGTAGCGCGTACTAGCGAAAAGCGATGCTGCTACGTTTGAACTGGGCGCATATGGCTAGCCCAACCTAACAGTAGCGCGTATAATGGCCCAGCACTACTGCTAATCTCCTTAGCTGCAGCGCGCTTACGTGTAAAGCGCTGCTGCTAACGGAAATAAAATAAAGTAAAAAACAAATAGAAAAGTAAATGAAAATGAAAGAAATAGAAAAAGGAGAAAGGGAAAAATAAAATGTAAAGAAAAATAAAAGAAAAAAAGGAAAAAAGGAGAAAGGAATAGCAGTAACGGGTTCTGCAGAAAATCGCTATAGCTGCAGCGTGTATTCCAGAACGCGCTGTAGCTAACGTAGCAGTAGCGCCCTTTCTGGAACGCGCTACTGGTACTTCTGACTTAACCACGCGATTCGTCCTTCCCCACGGCCACTTCATCCCCCAAATCAACTCCACTCTCGCCGCCGCCGCCGTCGCCCCTCGGCCGCCGCGCGCTCTTCCCACGCCGCCCCCGACCCCAGATTCAGCGCCGGCCCCGCCCCCGACCTCAACGCCGCCCGGGACGCCGCCCCCGACCCTGATCTCAACGCCGCCCCCCCCCCGACCTCAACGCCGCCCGGAGCCCCGACCACGACCTCGACGCCGCCTGCCCCTCCCTCGTCGCAGGCACCCAAGGTGAGCACGCCTGCTCCTCCCTCTCCCCTACCTCTGCCTAGGGTTTCTACCTCCATCAAATTAGTTAGGGTGGAAACGAATCGGATGCGGATGCGGCTCAAATGAGTTAGGGTTCATGTAAGGGTGGAAACGAATCAAATTTCTAAGATGAATCATAAAACGAGTAAAATTTGACCACTTATTTCACTTTATAGTTGGATAATTGGAATATCCGCTACCACTTTCCACCCCTATAGGTTCATCAAATTAGATGGTAATTAGGGCAGTAGTTCTTAGGTACTAATTAGTTAGTAAGAACTAGGTACTAATTAGGTACTAGAATATTTTTATTTATAGTAAGTTTATTTTTAGTAAGAACTAGTTGAATTAATAGAACTAGTTAGTAAGAACTTGTTGCTATTTTTTTAGTTAAAGCAATTTTCCCGCATCGACGTGGACGATGCCTATCCCGCATCCTCGTCGTCGAGTCGGCGGAGGACGACACCTGCTTGACCAGATGGGCCATGTCCGGGACTGGGCTCCGCCGGGGTGGTACTGGGAGGCGCTACCTACCGGGGGGCGCAGGTTGGTGAGGAGCCAGCCTGTCGTTGACCCGAACCTTCTTTGGTGGCGGTCGCGTGGGCCAGTGACGGTCCAGAGGCTCGAGGACTCCGCGGAGGTGGTGCGTCACCGTGTCAGTGAGGAGGACGCGCACGTCCGTCGCTACTTGTTTGCGTTGGAGCACAGGTTCTCCAATACCTGGCAGGTTCTCCAGGGATCTCACTGGAGCTATGATCCCGTGATGGTTCCTTCTCTGTGGGTGTCCACCGCCCGCGCCGATACCCGTCGTGTGCTAGGGTTTTAGTTGTACTAGTGATGTTATATGTATGACACTATTCGGGATGTATTAGTGATAATATTCGACGATGTACGGACGCATGAGATGATTTACTTTTGCTTATTGAATGCATGCTAATTTGAGTCTTATAAGATATTTTGAAATGTATATCTTGTGTTGCTCAATATCCAAGTGGCCGGTCATGTTTGCAGGTTACACCTCCGAGTGGCCTATGTTTTGCCGGAGTGTTGATTCATTTCCGTTCCGGCAAATTTCAGGCGCTCGATATATCCTATTTTAGCAAAGGTCATGCCGGATTTTTCCGTGAATTTTGGCATGACTTTTGCCAGAATATGTAGGAAATATCGAGTGCCCCGGATTTGTGTGTTGAGTATCCTGGTAGTTGTCTTCTATCGATTTTCAATTAATGTTTTAACTATGAACATAGGAAATGTCTGACGACAAAAAGGATTTCGGTATTTGCAAATACTGCGAAGACGAGCGCGGCCTGTGCGACGGAATCTTCCTAGATGATGATAGGCGCTTCAGCATCAAGCTGGACGAGAACTTCGAAGTGGATACAGTAAGTCACAACGACAAGTCTTTTTTCGTAATTAAGCATGACATCTGCTTCATTTGCTTCAACTTATATTTTTTTACTATTCTACTAGCGTATCCCCTGCCATGCAAGAGTTTTTGTATTGGATAAGATAGGTTTCAGTCATACTATGGAGGTAAAGAAAGTTTATTTGAAGACCGAGCATGGTTATATTTTCCACGCAAAATTATACAATTCAGACGACTACACCTATTTTGGATGCAAAACATGGCGAGCACTATGCAAGACTTATGCATTTCAGCCTGATATGGTTATCACCTTTGATATTCGTCCGGAAGATGATATTGAAGGTAATACCGACATCTGGGTCGATGTGCAGACGCCTCCAGTTACACCAAAATGTAAGTTTCTCAACCATATTTATGTCTTTGATATTGTTTATTCAAAAATAGTTGACAACTAATTTGTATTGTCAGCTTATTTCGGTGCAAGCAAACATGTCCAGCGCTTGGTAGACAGGACCTACTACTGTCCCGGGGCTGAACTAAACTGCGAGGAGCTAAGTCATTATGTTTCATGGCTTGAGGATCTTGATACCGTCAAGACAAATTTTCTTCCTGGACTTAGAAATCTTAGTACTGAAAACGTGCGACCAATAGTGTTCGTCATGAACTACGGTCACATCTATTTAGGAAGGATGGTAAGATTTTTACTATTTGTCCTCAGTGCATCTTTTCCATACATTATTTGTGAAGCTAAACTTCATTGCTAAGTATGTGACCATACGATGTTCTTCAACAGGGACTCCCGATGAATGTTGTGCCTTATGGGATCGAGACTAAAGGTACCATGAGTATTATTAGCTTACGGCCAAGATATCCTACATGTTACTTTAGTGCATTCAAGATCAGCGATGAATGCTTAATAGTGCAAGACTGGACCAGATATGTGATGGGGGAACGCAGACAAGTACTAGGGGGCAGCAAACAGATGTGCTACCCAAAATTAGGAGACAGGTTCATCTGCATGCTCCAACTTGATCAAGGAGGAGAGCTACACATGTTTTATGTTGTTTTACCTAAGAGAGAGCAGCAGGAGTGATTAGCTAGAAATGAGTTTGAGGATGATGATGTGCTACACTATTACTATGATGATAAAATAGCTAGTGTTGGTGGTAATGACTGATGATTATTATTAGCTAGTGTTAGTGGTGATTAAATAAATATGATGATGATGATGATGATTAAATAGCTTGTGCTGGCGGATTAGATTCAAGTGGAGGCAACATGTGGTGCACATCGAAAGTACTACTAGTCCAAACTAGATCAAGTTTGGATTAGTAGTATACTTTTGACATGCACCACATATTGCCTCCACTTGAACCTAATCCACCTTCATTTGACACACTGTTATGGACATAATGATGTAAACCTCATAACTGGTATTGTACTAATATTTGTACGATGGCGCATAAATACACTAAAAAAAATACTAGTAGCGATGGAAAGAAAACACGCTGCCAGTAGTTACATTAGCAGCAGCGTGGGAGTGAACAAGCGTTGCAGCTATTTGTCCTAGCAGTAGCGCGTGCGGCACGCGTTACTGCTAAGCAATAACTGTAGCGCCTTATTAGTAGCGCGCCTACCCGCGGTACTAGTGAGCACAAAACCAGCGCTACTGCTAGGGTTTTCCCTAGTAGTGATATTTTCAAACCATAACTATACGTTTGGCAAAAGACTATATATATGGTAATTGAAGAAAATGAATAGGTGGCTTCTACTGCTATTTTGTTGTGTGTGCCTAACATTTTAGTCATTTTCTAATTGGTTCTTGATCCAGTGTAGATATCTCAACTTTTTGGGGTACGAAGTTAATTACGTGCGCAACTTCACCGACGTTGATGATAAGGTAATGTTCCATGTAGAATGTACACTTACTAGTTGAGGGAGGATGATTGGTTTATATACTTATGTTGCATGGCTCGCTATAAACAAATATTTGTATAGGTTCTTACTATCTGTTGCTTTTTTTAAACAAAAGAACTGCCTTTTTTTCTTCTTCTCTTGTATTGAGAGAGCCACATTGACTGCCAAAAGAAGTTTGTTGTCCCACTCGTTGGATCAGCTAAAAGTCTCATATTAGACTTACATCCAAAATGTGATGATTTTAAGCAAACACAGTGACACTCTGATTGGTACTTTAGTTTTGATTTTCAAATTCCATTGATGCATGCCACACAAGAACTTGGTTCTGAACTACAAAATAATTCCAATTTAATTTGTCATTAATTTGAACATAGTTAGATAAGATGTACCCTTAACTATGAGCTACCTTGCAGCCATGGGCGCATGATTTATGTTGCAGAGTTGGGCTGCTGTGTTACTGCCATTTTATGTTTCCACTTTAGATCAACACCTCACTCTGTTCATCTTCCTGGCACGATGCACTTTTATTGCATACATGTGATTTCATTATTTGTTTCTCAAACTGAACTGCTCTTCTGAACACTTCTTCATTTATACTTGCTATGGTTTTGCAGATTATCGAACGGGCGAAACAGAATGGTGAAGATATATCCAGTTTGTGCACTCGGTTTATTAATGAGTTTCATACTCACATGACTGAGCTGCAGTGCATGCCCCCCACTGTCGAGCCTCGTGTAAAGAAACATATCGAAGATATTGTGGATTTAATCACCGAGGTATTTTCGATTTCCCTGTTACTGTTCAAAATCACATCCAACGGCAATACCAACCCAGAGTTGTCGTGATATTTTTCCAGCTTCTTGTTGCTCCTTAATTTTTTTAACACCGATGCATTTGTTTGTCACCATTCAGATTAAAGCATAACAAACACAGTCAATCATGTGTGTTGTATATGATAATTGTATTTTATCTCTCACACTATTCACTTGGTAAAACTCTTTCCCACTTTGTGCATGTGAACAGATAATCAAGAATGACAAAGGCTATGCTGTAGACGGCAGCGTCTACTTTTCAATCAATAGATTTTCTGAATATCTCAGTTTATCTGGTAGGAAGCAAGATGATAATCTTGCTGGTTCGCGGGTTGATGTTGATCCAAAAAAGCAGAACGATGCAGACTTTGCATTATGGAAGGCAAGTTTGATGCATCGCCGTGAACAGTTTACTCTTGCGCATCGCTACTTCATTCTTATCCTTATTACCGTGTCCAGGCTGCTAAGGAGGGTGAGCCTTCATGGGAGAGCCCTTGGGGTGATGGAAGACCAGGATGGCATATTGAATGCAGCGCAATGAGTGCTCGCTATTTAGGACATGTATTTGATATCCATGGTGGAGGGAAAGATCTGATATTTCCTCATCATGAGAATGAGCTTGCACAAAGCCGAGCGGCTTATCCAGAAAGTGAGGTCAACTGCTGGATGCATAATGGTTTTATTAACAATTGCGGCGAGAAAAATGTCGAAATCAGCTAATAACTTCGTCACGATCAGAAGCGTAAGGGGACGATGTCTGATTTCTTTTAATATTTCTCATTTGAACTCGTATGGTGTTTCCTAACATGTGTAACGTTTCTCTTCTTTTCAGATTATGACTCAGTACCATCCTATGGCTTTAAGATTTTTCTTGGTACGCGCACATTATAAGTCTGACATGAATTACTCTGATGAAGCACTAGAGATTGCATCTGATCGTGTATACTACATTTATAAGGTGATTTGCTTGAACTTTGATATTTTATCATGATTTGGTTTCAAATCAAAATTTAACCACCATTTAACATACTTTTTGCCTCGTCATTGGAATTCTGAACCTGACCTTGTGGTCTTTGGCTATCTTCTGTAGTAATAATATCTCACTTGATATTAATCTCATGCAGACCTTACATGACTGCGATGAAATGACGTCTCTGTATCATGAAGAGAATATATCTGTCCCGGTCCCGGCTGAGGAGCAAAAATTGGTTGACGGCCACCATAAAGCTTTTTTGGAATCTATGTCAGACGATCTTCGAACTACAAATGTTCAGGATGGCTTCATGGAGCTGCTTAAGGCAATAGACAGCAATTTGAATGATTTGAAGGTACGTAGATGTTTTTTTTATTGTGGTCATTGGTCAAGGTATGGATGCTCTGAATCCTGGGGTAAATCCATTTCTAGTTCATAGTAGTTGATTCAACAAACACATTTTCCATTTTCAGAAGTTGCAGCAAAAACTGGAACAACAAAAGAAGGAGCAACACTAGAAGAAGCAGCAGCAGCATGATGTGAAAACTAGGGTTAAGCGTATGCGTGTTGCAGGGACGCGTACGTGTTAATATAGGGCCGAAGCCAGGATAGATAGAAGGTTAGTTTGGCTCGGATTGATCTACAAGGTAGCTAACAACCTGATAAGATCATATCTCAGAGTCCCAACAGAATACACAACACGCACGCACAATTACAGCACATATATGGTTTGTATACTCCACCGTATATACTTACAATGTTTAACACTCCCCCTCAATCACAACTATCCAAGTTGAGATTGCGTCTAAAGGCCTCAAGCTGCTTAAGAGTAAGAGGCTTAGTGAATCCATCTACAACTTGATCTCCAGTAGGTATGAACCTAATATTCAACAACTTATCTGCCACCCTTTCGCGAACAAAATGACAATCTATTTCAATGTGTTTAGTCCTGGCATGAAAAATAGGATTAGCAGACAAATATGTGGCATCAAGATTATCACACCAAAGTGATGCAGCTTTTGGATGATAAACACTCAATTCTGTCAGCAGATTCTGAACCCAAATAATCTCTGCAGTGGCATTGGCTAGAGCCTTATACTCAGCCTCTGTGCTTGATCTGGAAACAGTGGGTTGCTTGCGAGCACACCAAGATACCAAATTACCTCCAAGAAATACCACAAAGCCTCCTGTTGATCTTCTGTCATCAGGACAGCCTGCCCAATCCGCATCTGAGAAAGCACTTACTAGCATTGAATCTGACTTACCAAGTTTAAGACCATGATCGTTGGTTCCTTGAAGATATCGAAGTATCCTCTTAACTGTTGTCCAATGCACACTAGTAGGAGCACTCTGTTGGAAAAGGGAGTGCCTAGGAGGTGCTTAGGCACGCCTAGGCGCTAGGCAATGGCCAAACGCCTCGCCTAGGGCATAAATGGAGGTCTAGGCAGAACAAGTAAGGAATTGCCTACCCAAGCAAGAAATCATGCCACATATTGCACTGATGTGCCAAATGGGTTATATGCAATAGCAGTAGACGGTAATTAACTTATTTATATGCCCTAAACTAATATAAGCACCCATATAATAATCACAAATTCACTACGAGTAAAAACTATATTACTGCCTAGGCTGCGCCTAGCGCGCTTAGGCACCGCCTAGGCACTAGGCGAAGACCAACCGCCTCGCTTACGCCTACCGCTTTTTCCAACCTTGTAAGGAGCATGTAAGAACTGACAAACTTTGTTTACTGAATAAGAAATATCTGGCCTAGTCAAAGTCAAGTATTGAAGTGCTCCTACAATGCTCCTATACATGGTTACATCCTCTGCTCCAAGTGCTTCTCCATCATACAGGGACAGTTTTTCAGAAGTAGACAGAGGCGTGGATGAAGGCTTGCAACCCTTCATGCCTACTTTCTGAAGTATTTCTTGTACATACTTTCCTTGTGACAGCACAATCCCTTCTTTAACAGGTTTTACCTCGATTCCAAGGAAGAAGTGAAGACTTCCAAGGTCCTTAAGTGCAAACTCCTTGCCCAAGTCCTTAAGAAGGGCTTCAACAGCACTAGGTGAAGAACTTGTAACCACAATATCATCAACATAAATGAGCATAAAAATGGTAATCCTATGTCGATGATAAAAGAATAGTGAGGTGCCCCCCTTTGAAGGAGAGAACCCTAGAGACTGTAACTTTGATGACAGTCGAGAATACCAAGCTCTAGGTGCATGTTTTAATCCATACAGTGCCTTATCAAGTTTGGAAACGTGACGTGGAAACTTTAAGCTTTCGTACCCAGGAGGTTGTTTCATGAACACTTCCTCTTCCAGAACACCGTGCAAGAACGCGTTCTTTACATCTAGTTGTCGAATGCACCAAGTTCTAGACACTGCAATTGAGAGAATTAATCTGATAGTGGTTGCTTTGACTACAGGACTGAACGTGTCCTCGTAGTCAATTCCATACCTTTGCTTAAACCCTTTTGCAACCAAGCGTGCCTTATACCTATCAACAGTACCGTCAGATTTCTGCTTGACTTTGTAGACCCACTTGCAGTCAATAACATTCCTCCCTTGATTGGAGGCACCAAACGCCATGTTTTGTTCCTCATAAGAGCATCATATTCCTCATCCATGGCCTCCTTCCACCGACGTTCTCCAAGGGCTTCTCCCAAATTTTACGGTTCACCTGTGGCACAAAAAGAACCCCAACAGACACAACCATCGTTATAAATCTTAGGCCTGATAATACCACTTTGTGACCTGGTATGAGACCGCGGAGGAGGAGGCGGAGCTGGACGTGAGACATGTTGTTGGAGGCGATTAGAAGAAGCAGACACAGCAGATCCAGAATCCGCAGAAAATCCACCCGAGAACTCCTGGTGGAGCTCCTGTGTTGGCTCAGCGCAATCAGCCTCGACGCGCGCGCCAGCCGCTCCGGAACTGCCACTTGTCGCTGCCAGGTCCGGATGGGCGGAATTGCCCAATCCAGTGGGCGCGCTCGTTCCCGAGGAAAACCGACCGGATGGGGACCCGCCTGGTCCCGTCACAGGCGCGGCCCGTGGCCGACCAACGCCATGCAGGGGGGACCTACCTGGTCCCGCAACAGGCCCGCGCCGCGGGTTCACAGGCGCGGCTCGCGACTGGCCGACGCCATGCAGGGGGGACCCACCTGGTCCCGCGACAGACCGCGGCACAGATCCCATAGGAGATCCTCCTGACGCGCCTGCATCAGCAGATCCCGAGAGGATCCCGCCCTGATCTGCTCCGGGATCAGCAGGCGGATCTTCTACGGCTGAAAAGGAGGACTCCGTGGCCTGCATAAAATCATGGGGATTTTCTTCCATGTTTGCACTGTTTTCTTGCACACTTTCATCAGAGTTTTGATCAAAGGAGTTATGGGGCATTGACACATGATCATCAGCATCTTCTACACCCCCGAGAACAAAGTTGGGTGATGGCAGAAGATGAGAGGGAAGAAGAACAAGTTCTTTACGAAGTTGAGCGCCGGTGTTAGGGTGGAGTTTTGCAAAGGGAAAAATTTGCTCATCGAAAACCACATCACGGGAGACATAGATGCGACCCGTGGCAACACCCAAACACTTGTAGCCTTTGTGAAGACTACTATACCCAAGAAACACACACTGTTTTGAGCGGAACTCAAGCTTATGTTTATTGAATGGACGAAGGTTGGGCCAGACGGCACAACCAAATATGCGGAGAAAAGTGTAGTTTGGTTTAGTGCCAAAAAGACGCTAGAGGAGTCTGATTATTGATGACTTTACTAGGAACACGATTTATGAGGTACAGCGCCGTGAGAAACGCCTCGTCCCAAAATTTGAGAGGCATATAAGCTTGAGCAAGAAGGGAGAGACCAACCTCCACGATATGGCGGTGTTTACGTTCAGTGGATCCGTTTTGCTGATGAGCATGTGGACAGAAGACATGGTGAGTGATACCTATGCGCTCAAAAAATGAATGAAGTTTTTGGTATTCACCTCCCCAGTCCGTTTGCATGGCAAGAATTTTGCGATCAAAAAGACGTTCAACATGTTGCTGAAAGAGATTAAACTTTGCAAACACATCAGATTTATTCTTAAGCAAATAGATCCAACTGAACTTACTAAAATCATCAATGAAAGTGACATAATATTTTTGTCTGCCAACAAAAACGGGTCCAGGACCCCAAACATCTGGAAAAAAACTAGCTCTAAAGGAGCCTTTGATTCACTAGTAGAGCGAGAATATGGAAGTTGATGGCTCTTGGCCATCTGACACGAATCACACACATGAATGTGATCTTGCTTATTTGATACTGGAAGACTAAAATCTCAAAGAATTTTCTGGACCACTGGAAAAGCAGGATGCCCTAGGCGTTTGTGCCATCTTGAGGTGGATGGCTTGACCACACTGAGAGCTTGTCGAGGAGGGGCATCATGGCGGCCAGAGACAGGAAACAGGCGACCCCTAGTCCTGTTTTGAAGCACGGTTCTCCGAGTGGCCCGATCCTTAACAAAAAAAGATTTCGGAGTAAACTTCCAAGAAAGCATTGTTATCTTTGATAAGTTTATAGGTAGAAAGAAGGCTTTGATCGGCTTGAGGAGCATGGATGATATTATTAAGATGCAAGGAGCCGTGAGGGGTAGTAAGAACTGAATGACCAATGTGGGCAATGTCCATACCTTGACCACTCGCAGTGTGGATTTGCTCCGTGCCGGTGTAGCAATCGTGGACCGCAAGCTTTTCCAGTTCTCCCGTCACGTGATCAGTTGCACCAGTGTCAAGATACCAATTGGTATCAACTCCATAGGCGTGGGCAGCGTCGGCCGGGCGGTGTCCACCACCACCACGTCCTCCGCCACCACCACCTCCTGCGGGGTTGAGGACGTTGTTGTTGAAGTTGCGATCATAGCGCTTCTTGCAGCGCCATGCACCATGCCCTTCAAGCTTGCAAATCTGGCACTTCTCGCACTCGCGGTCACCGCGGTCACCACCTCCTTACCGTGGACCACCTCCAAAGCCGCCATCATCGTGGTTGTCAAGGTAGTGGGCGCCCGCGTTGTTGTTGATGAAGCCGCGGGAGCCACCTCCACTGTTGTCGCCGCCCCTTGAGTTGCCGCGGCCTCCACCCCTTGCCGCTAGATTTGCGGAGTGGAGAGCGGTGTTTTGGGAAGCGATGCAAGCTTTAGCCGACAGCAGCAGGGAGAAGAGCTCGCTGAGGCCGATCGGCTGCTCGGTGGCGGTGCGGGTGGAGATGGCCGAAACGAAGCCGCTATAGTCGGGGTCGTGGAGGAGGCCTTGCAGGATGTGATCGACAATGTCATCTTCATCCAGGGGCTTGCCTGCAGCTGCCAGCTCGTCGGCAATGCTCACCATCTTGGTGTAGTAGGCCGCGGCAGACATGTCCCGTTTGCGGGTGTGCTCGATGGCCGAGCGGAACTGGATAACCCTAGCCCTTGACTGCGACGAGAAGCTTTGCAGCAGGGCGTTCCAGATCGATGCGGCGGTGGTGTGGGAGCTGACCTGCAGTAAGACCTCACGGGAGAGAGATGAGATCAAAAACGTGAGGATTTGCTGGTCTTGAGTAACCCACACAGCATGCTCAGGATTTGGCGAGGACGTGGTCTCCTTCTTGCCGGCGACGTCCTTGTCGGTGTAGAGCACGGCGGCTGGCTCCTTGATCGAGCCGTCCAGATAGCCCATCAGCCCCGCCCCCTTGATGTGTGGCAAGACCTGCGCCTTCCACACCAGGAAGTTCTCCCGGGTCAATTTCTCGGTGATGGTATGACCAAGGGAGGCGATGGAGGGGGTGGCCATGGTGACAGCTGAGGAGGAGCTCGACATCTAGATGTGATGGAAAAGGATGGCTCTGTATACCATGTGAAAACTAGGGTTAAGCGTATGCGTGTTGCAGGGACGCGTACGTGTTAATATAGGACCGAAGCCAGGATAGATACAAGGTTAGTTGGGCTCGGATTGATCTACAAGTTAGCTAACAACCTGATAAGATCATATCTCAGAGTCCCAACAGAATACATAACACGCACGCACAATTACAACACATATACGGTTTATATACTCCACCGTATATACTTACAATGTTTAACATAGCAGAAGCCACAGAGACAACCAGAAGACCACATTCAAGCTCTGGCTGCGTTGAGTGCCGAGATTAAAAGCAAACTGTCCATCCTCGGCCTGATGCCACAATCACCTTTGGCAGAGGTACTTACTACTAAGGCCACACACTATCTATCTATACAACACTTCCTTTTCCTCTTATGATAATGAGTGCAACACAAAGATGAACAAATTTCAATCCAACAAGAGCTGGAGCATCTGAAGGAAAAAGCATTGATGTGGGCCGGGCTGACCGATGAGTCGCTGCGCGAGCAGATTGAACGGAGAGTCGCGGCAAGGAACAACAAGCAGTTTGACGTTTCGGATCATATCAGGAAGGACCTTGCCAGCAAAGGCATCGCCCTGATGGATGAGCCTACTGGTACGGTTTGGAGACCATGCGAACGAGAGTAGTTGCGGTTTCGCCTGGTTTAGCAAATGACTTGGGTTTCCAATTTCAGTGTAGAGATGATGAGAACTGTGTTTGTCTTTGTCTACTTGTATATACTTGAGTACTACGTACCGTTGAATCACTGTTATGGATTTGCATCTTAAGTACTACGTACCGTTGAATCTCTGTTATGGATTTGCATCTTAAGTACTACATACCGTTGAATCTCTGTCATGGATTTGCATCTTAAGTTCATAGTTGCATTTGAATGAACAAACTTCAACCCAACAGGAACTGGAGCATCTGAAGGTAAAAGCGTTGACGCGGGCAGGGCTGACCGATGAGTCGTTGCGCGAGCAGATTGAGCAGAGAGTCGCGGCAAGGAACAACAAGCAGTTTGACGTGTCGGACCAGATCAGGAAGGACCTTGCCAGCAAAGGCATCTCCCTGATGGATGAACCTACTGGTACGGTGTGGAGACCATGCGAACGAGAGTAGTTGCGGTTTCGCCTGATTTAACAAATGACATGGGTTTCCAATTTCGATGATGAGCGTTGTGTTTGCCGTTGTGTACTTGTATATACTTTGAGTACTACGTACCGTTGAACCTCTGTTATGGATTTGCATCTTAAGTACTAGGTACCGATGAATGTCTGTTATGGATTTGCATCTAAAGTTCACAGTTGCATTCGAATGAACAAAAATGATGAGTTGTCCAACGCGTTCGCCCACGCGTCGGATTGGTCGAACACTTGCCCCGACCTCCATGGATGAGTGGAGAGTGGTTTAGGGTTTAGTGTCGATGTGAAATGGTGAGGGTTGTGTTTTGTGCTCGACTGGTCTGGGCTGAAATGGTGGCCAATAGGCAATAGCGAAGTGGAGCGGAGCGATGCAGACCGGCAAACACCTCTTCCCTGCGGCTGCGCAAACTCCATCACAGAGAGGCAAACTCCAGCCCTCGGTTAGAGTTAGCCGCCGACATGCCAACATGCCAAAGTCCATGCTCCGAACCTGGGCTGTCAGAGACCAGGTTAGAGCTAGCAGTCCTTCTCTCGTCGGCATACTGAGTTTAGAGTTACATGAGGGACATACTGTGCTACATTCAGACACACATTCTTACATAAGGGCATACGGGGTTACATGAGGTACATAGTGTATTTCCTTCCCAAAATACAAGGTGTGCATTGTTTTTTTTTGTCATCGCACAACTTTGACTATGATTTTCACTTATCGTATGCCTACAAAACTATCATAAAGACATATGAAATAAAATTCTTTTGTGAGACAAATAGGATGATACCCTTGATACATGTTTAATTCATGTATTTTGGCATATATTATTGATCAAAGACATGCATCAAAGACCGTGCAAAATCAAACACGACTTATATTTTGAAAAGAGGGAGTACTCTTTTACATAAAAGACGAAAATAAAAGACATACTGGGTTGGGTGATACTCATTAGGAGTAGGAGGGGGGAGGGGGGGTGGACAAAGAAGGGCCACCAGCCTGCTAGACATGCATCAAAGACCGTGCAAAATCAAACACGACTTATATTTTGAAAAGAGGGAGTACTCTTTTACATAAAAGACGAAAATAAAAAACATACTGGGTTGGGTGATACTCGTTAGGAGTAGGAGGGGGGGGGGGGGGGGTGGACAAAGAAGGGCCACCAGCCTGCTACTGGCCACCAAGACCAGCTCCACCTGGTCTCGCTGCAGGAGGACGACTGGACGGAGAAGGGCCACCCGCTAGATACAAAACCCATAAGCCGCGACTAGTAGCGGTGACCTGCGCCACCAGTCCACGCTCCGAAGGTGGGCTATCATAGGCCAGAGTTGGCAGACAAGGAATATGGTGTAGCGCGCACCGACCAGCCTTCACACATCGATATCCAAGGTCGGAGGGCAGTGCAAGACCGCCCCTTGGGTGGCCTGAGCGAGATCAGCCAGAAGAATTTATGGTGCTTAACGCCGTCATGGCGGCGAGGGATATTCGTATTCGAGAGAAGCAATTAATGAAGGCCTCTGTTTTTTCGCTCAAAATATGCTTGTGCGAAGAAATTAATGAAAACTTCGGGTTGCTTTCCCTCGCACCAGGCCACATCCTAGCTAACTAGATTGTTGGCCCACTGCACCAAGGTATGGCACCCAACACGCCTCTTACCGAAGAGCAACTAGTTAACGAGCGCTTCTTCGGGAGCTTCGCAACAATCAGCGTCATTTGGCGCGTTCTCAGTCATTCGCCACGTGTTGTGCTTTGGACACTCCCTCCGGATTTTTTTAATTTTTTTTCGCACACGTTTCGTGCTTTTTAAACGGTTTTTTTGGGTTTTTTCGACGTTTTGCTTTTCCACCGGTCTTCCTTAGCTTTTCAATCCAAAAAAAATTTAGAAAAAAAAATTGCGTGAAAAAATGTGTTTTTTTCATGAAAGTCACGGTTTTGCTTTCACGAGAGGCACGGTTTTGCTTTCGCGAGAGTCACGGCCGTGCCTCTCGAAAACGAAAAAAAACCGTGTTTTATGTTTTTTTCTTTCGCGACAGTCACGGTTTTGCTTCAGTGAGAGGCACGAGTGTGCTTTCACGAGAGTCACGGCCATGCCTCCTCGGAAACGAAAAAAAACGCGTTTTTCTGTATTTTTCTTTCGCGAGAGTCACGGTTTTGCTTCCGCGAGAAGCATGGTTATGCTTTCGCGAGAGTCACGACCGTGCCTCTCGAAAAGGGAAAAAATACGTTTTCTGTTTTTCTTTCTTTCGCGAGAGTCACGGTTTTGCTTCCGCAAGAGTCACGGTTGTGCTTTCACGAGAGTCACGGCCATGCCTCCTCGGAAACGAAAAAAAACGTGTTATCTTTTTTTTCTTCCGCGAGAGTCACGGTTTTGCTTCCGCGAGAGGGACGGTTATGATTTCGTGAGAGGCACGGGCGTGCCTCTTTCGGAAATGGAAAAAACCCTTGCTCCCTGTTCGGTTTTTTCGTTTGACTTTTTGTCCGGTTTTTTCATAAAAAAAAGTTCGTCAAAACCTATCAACATGGGATTTAGTTTTGAATATCTCGACGCGAGGAATCCAAAGGTGAAAGCGGTTCAAGATTTGGACGCACAGTTTAAGAGATAAAACGTTTTGAATAAACAGATCTACGAAAAAGGGAAAACTCTCAGGTTGCGACAAGTGGCGCGCTGCATGTGCGCCACTTGTCACAACTAGAAAAATTAAAGTGATCTTTGTAACGAGTACTCCTTAATTAATGATTTCGCCCTGACGGCCTCGTCCAACAGGAGCTCCTAACCGGCGCCTACAGAGCTATCTAGTGGACTTTTATTTGAAGCCCAGTCAGGTCATAGCCAAGTCTGTTTCGTTCGACTGCTCTCGATTGTTGTCTGTTTCGTTCACCCATTTCTTCGGTTTTCATCTCCGCATTAGTGTTAGTACAAAAATTTGTGACGAATTCTTCTAACTCTGTATTTGTTGAAATTTTATTAAAAAGATCTAGTATGTCTACCATTTTAGAAATCAGTATTAAAGAATAGAGCACGTATAAATGTTTTAAAGAATTTAGTTTAGTCTTTTTAGAGAAAAGCTATGAGAAAGAACTATGTCATATTTTTCCCGGAAAATGATTACAAACCAAAAACTATTATCTTGAATCCAATTTCTATAAAGGAACATGTAGTACAATGAATATTTAGTACTGTGGAATATTTTTCTGAATGAACAATGAGCACCAAAAAAATGTTCATTCAACCACAAAAATTGTTTCATTTGAAAAACAGTCCATTTGCGAACAAAATGCGCCAGTCTTGTATCTTGAACCTGTTACAAGTAAAAAAATTAACAAATGTAAATAGGTTGTTGGCCATTGGAGGAAAATTACCATGGGCTGGAATAAGAGACAGGTTCATTTGAATATTTTTTATTTGAGAACCAAATGTAGTTTAAATTTTAGGGGATCTTACTTCATGAAAAAAGATGACAAAAAAGCTGAAAATTGATTCACTTGAATAGCCGGAATCCCTATGAGAAAATAGAAAAGTTTAAAAATGTATTTTTAATTACGGGAAAAAGTGGGAACTAACATGATTTTGCAGGAAAGCCTTGACTAATGGTAGTTCAACTTCACTGATGGAGCAAGTTGCAATCTCAAACAGAAAAACTACTCTTACAGCATGCAGATCATGCCGCACAAAAACATACATGGCACTCTGTCATCCTTGTTGATAAGCATCGTAGGTTCTGGTTTGGAATATAACTAGAATCATCCCGGGTCTAAAACTTAGCAGAAAAAATAAATCATATTTGTAAGTTTTCAGAAATTCAGAAATGCACATATGTATTGAGTTGTAATCTATGTTTTCAAAAGACATATACTTGTAATTTTTCAAAAATTGAAAAACGCATACTCTCAGAAAGTCATATGGCCATTTTACCGACCTTCAGGAAAACAGAAAACCCAAATTTTATCATCTTCATTTCCTCAGTTTCATCGGGATCTAAAATTGTTATATTATTTCATTACTATTTACACCCGTATGTTTCTTACTAATGCATATACACGAGATTGTCTTCAGAACTTTCTAATACAAATTTTAACTAAAATCTAGACAATTGCCAGTGTGTTGTAAGATTTCTATTGGCTTAGCCTACGGCCGTGCATCCATCATTTGTACAAATATTCTTTTTGCGGGGATTGTTAAAAATTTATTAATTTTGTATGCAATCAACGTGATTTATCTATAGTTTTATTGTTAGTGTAATTTTTTTTGTTTTGTACGCACATGAGCTGGATAAAACGATCTGGAGTCAGCCCGAGTGAAAGATGATAAATGATTTTGGTTTCAGTCAGAGTGAAACAAAGGAAACCCCGATTTGACGTTCGTCTGGGAGAAAACCAATGTGGCGCAGTCCGGGTCAAAGGAAGGAAAAGAAGCTCTGTCTTAGGGAAGGAGAAAGAAAAATTGATGTTGCTCCATACTTTTGGCCTCCAACACATAGCCGACATACATACGGGGAAGCAAGGGGAAAAAGACGTATTGCTCATTACTTTTATCACCACAGCATCGCAAAATCGCGGTGGAGAACAGAAGATGCGGAAAACAGATTTATGGTGCTCGTCCAATACTTGTTGTGTCGCACTGCCGGAACATCGCAATGGGGAGAAGCGAGAGAGAAAAGGCGCGACAGAGGACTCATTTTCCTGAATTCAAATGATACGAATTATTTTTCAAAATTCAAATCATAATAATGGAGAAAAAATGAATTCAAATCATATGAAGGTTTTTGTCAAAAATCAGATCACATTGATGAACGAAGAACAAAAAAAAGGTCTAAAAGACCGCCCATATACGCCTGAACGCGAACCCGATGTGCCAGCATAGGCTGGTGCGTGAACGCGTCGTCGTCTATACGTCGGTCTTTCGCCTCAGCAGACCCGATGGGCCAGCGCTAACCGGCTCGTGACCACGTCGTCGGCGATCCGTAGCCCACCAGCAGCCTGTTTAAGCTGCGTAACATATTTAGAAACCAGCCGTGTGGTACTATTTTTTTTATTCAATCGGACCGGCCAGTGCAAGTGCAGCGGTGGCCACCGCAGCAACAGCAGCGGCAACGGGGGCCAGATACACAACGCGGTAAGACGGCGCCGCCCGTCCACCCACCAGCCCATGCGGCATCTCTTGTCGGACGAGCCCACGACGGCGACCAAGGCCTTCCACAGGTACGCGGACAGCGCCTCGAGGCGGGTGGCCTCGCCGTCCGCCCGGCTCCGGCTTGCCTGCGCGCGCAGCTTCTCGAGGTCACGCGCCTCCACGTAGTAGGTGCGCTGGACGAAGGAGCTTTCAGTTGTGAGAGCGTTGACGAGATGCTCCTTGTTCATCGCCGTGAATGCCTCGCCTAGCGACGGGCTGTACGACGGCGGGGCGCGTGGGCGGAACACCGAGCGGTCCTGGTTCGGCGCGGCCGACACGGCCCCGGAGCGCGCAAGCTCGGACCACGCGTTGGCGAGCATGCACAGCGAGTACCCGTCCAGGAGCATGTGGTTGCTAGCCCACGCCACGGCGAACCCGCCGCAGGCGAACGACACCAGCTGCACCGAGAGGGCGACGGCGGCATCGTACTGAACAGGGACGCCGATCCCAGCCAATGACGCGCCCAGGTTGCCATAGTTCAGACTCGCGAGAGCCACGCCCACCTCGCCGACGACGAGCTCCGCGCCCTGGTTGTCGCAGTGCAGCAGCTCCGGGCGCCCTGACCGCGGGTCGGCGACGATGCGGCCGGTCAGGGGGAGGAAGTGGTCGAGCAGGGACGGTAGGCTGGCCTCGAAGGCTGCGACCACGTCTCGTAAGCTGCCGCCGGCGTTGGGCCTACGGTAGACGCAGAAGAGCGAGTTGGGGATGCTCTGAGGCAGCAGGTCGAGGTTGAAGACGGCGACGACGCGTGGTGCCGCCGCAAGGGTAACAGACGCCTTCACCGTGCTCCGGCTCAATACTAGGACACGCGAATCCTTTGCCATTTTCCGTTCGCTAGTGGTGTGATGTAGGTACGACTATAGCTATGGATCGACGATCAGCTTGCATTGTGTCATGTGAGAATCTCTGGGCCGACCACTAATAATCTTCGATCCAGTGGTTAGCAAACACAAGTTGACCTTATGAGTTATGATTAAGAAAAGCCGGCAATTTTTATTGGTGATTGCAGGACTGGGATCAGGTCTAGCTACCTCTACCAGGGCAGCATTGGATGCCAAATCAGCAACACGGACACATACGACAAGATCCAATTAACACATGACTGATTAAGTGCGTGTACAATACGTCTCGAAGCATCATCAAAACTATAAAACATTTATTGACCTAGAAATAGTATCATTTTCTTAAGAACACTGGTAATTTTCTTAGTCTCTGTTTCTAAAGGAAGATTTGATAGTCTCGCTTCACCTTTCACCAACCCTATATTCCGCCTATGAGCGTCATGCAGACCATCTTTCGGTAAAATGGAGCCAAGTTTGGCTGGCCCATTTGACGTGAGCATTAACTCAATCAAATCGGTATTTTCACAAAACAACTCCATGCATTAACTCATTCACATCAAATCTTGACAAAATCTTAACTAAATCCAAATTTCCCTTGCCTTCTCCTACTCATACCAAAATCAAATCAAATCTTACCAAAACATTAACTATAATCAAAGTTGACCGACCCATTAGACGCATGCGCTTGTTCTTAATTTTCATTTTTCCTATGTTTAGTTTTTTGATTTCATTTTTTTGTTTCATTTTTTTTCTATGACGAATCTATTATTTTGTGCTCTGCATACTATCAGAATCGACATTTTACCAAAAAAATCCAACCAAAACGACACTTTCACAAAAGAATGTCATGCGTTAACTCAATCAAATCTAATCTTACCAAAACATCAATTATAATTAAAGTTGGTCGGCCCATTTGACGCATGCAGGCGTTTTTTTTTCTTGTACGTTTTGTTGTTTTGGTTTCTTTTTCCGTTTCAGTTTTTCTGTGACCAACCTATTATTTGTGCTCGGCATACTATCTCAATCGGCACATACCTGTATGCCATGGTGAGTTGGTAGCATCGCCTACATTCCCAACCGAATTTTTCTATCCCACTTATTTATTTAAACCGTTTTTTAGCCCACGGATCTACTTAATTCTGTTTTATCTGCCAAATCTACGCAAATCAAACTTCGATATATTAATAATATCATTATGGAAAAGAATCAACCACAATGACATCTAATCAATATTTAAAGACCAAATCTATGGTAAGGAATCATAACACAAGGCAACATTTACGGTAAGTAATCGATCACATATTTATAGTCTCTCTCTTTATTAGTAGTAATCAATGAGTACGTGCAATGCACGTTAATTTAGAAATATATTAAATGCATGCGGATATTAAATAAGATATTATTTGTGTGTTATTATGTGATTAGCACTATATTTGACATAAAATTAACTGCACGCTAAACAAGTTGAGCGCTCGACATTGAAGCAGTCTAGGTTGTTGGATTGACATGATTTGATGGCCGAGATTAATTGGATCTGCCCATTTGGGTCTTTTTATATTGATATAGATAAAAGACAATCTACTATAAAATGTCAATCCGTAGTAGTCCTCGTTGGTACCCACGACTCCCACCAATCGAAGCGACACCCCACCAATTTTTTATATTGTTTCTCTCCCACCAGTTTACTAAAAAAATTGAGATAATATCACCTGAGTCATATAACTTGTGTCGCATGTTCAGTTAGTGTTAGTATTTAAAAAAATGGTTTTATGACCACTTAACTTGACTTCAGCGTGCAGATGCAATCACAATACGTGTATGTGAGCGTATCCATGTGTATGGCCCCGCTTGTCAGTGAGTGAAGGTGTTGGGCGTGATGTATTTTTTACACAGAACGACCTCATAATTTTCTTAGTTGCATGGACGACTATAGCTATGGATCGATCAATTTGCACTACCACGGTACCACCACCAATCCAAAGCCAACACCAGCTATGTGTTGCTCCATATGCGGCAAGCTGAAGAACCACCGCCATTGCCGGTCCTTAAGCACACTGAAGCTACACAAGACCGACACACCCGCACCCCCATCCGTTTATTTTTTTTGAGACAATCAAGCGAAGCTTTTATTAGACCGTCACAATGTTTATAGGAACGAAAGTAAGATCACCGGGGTGACCTAACCAGACATGGCGACCAAACCCCAGTCCCAAAGCATGCTTCCCTAGATTGTGAGCCTCGACATTCGAGCTCCTAAACTCATGAACAAAAGTGCAAGAATTAAAGCTACTAGAGTACTCTATGATCTCATGTATAATGGCCCCATGGATCGGGTCACTCCTCTGCTTGATATTGTTCACCACGTCCATGCAATCCGTCGCCACATGAATCGCTTGTAACTGGAGATCCTCTACTAGTGCCATCGATTCCCTGACTCCCATTGCTTCCAGTGTCGTAGGGTCAGAGATGCCCTTGAACACGACAGTGGACGCACCGAGAAAGATACCCTCCCTGCTTCTGCACACCGCTGCTACCGCACCAACACTTGAACTCTCCATGCAGGCTGCATCAACATTAATTTTGGATGTGCCCAACGGCGGCTGCAGCCAATGAGTTGGTCGCGCCGTTCTAGCCTGCACAACAGTATTGGTCACATTCTTGATCACTTGAAGATCGCTCAAGAATGAGTTAATGAATGTGTGTGTTGCATGCGGACTCTGGAATATATCCTCATATATAGCTTTTTTTCTAGCTGCCCACACTACCCACAAGGTAACCGTCATGCGTACAAAACGTTCATGTGAGAGAGCATCCTTCAGAGCAAAAATCCATTCCCTTGCATTTTCACCAAAACTATAAAACATTTCATGAACGTTTTGTACGCATGACGGTTCCCCCATCCGTTTATTGAAGTAAATATCGCGCGACCATGCAACCATCCATTCGGTCTCAACGTTGCGCACCACTGCATGGGCTAGCACCAGGCCCGCGCACACAACCGCACAGAGCCACATCGTGCCCTCGTCAGGCACAGAAAAATCATATATCACGCTCTCTGCGTCGATTTGTCGAGCAATCGCATAGATCAAGTAAGGAGAGCGACTAATAGGGCCGCCCGTCGAGTGCTCCACAGATCCCGATTTTGGGAACGTTCTAGAAAGTTCCTGACCGGTTCACGTCTAGTTTTTTTATTTCTTTTTTTCCAATAGTTTCTTTGACTGATTTTCTTTGGTTTATTTTTTTTCAAAATGCTATTTTTTCAAGATATATAAAATTATTCAGGTTTTCAAACATTTGCGGGGCTTTTAAAAAAAATCATGTTTTCAAATATTTTTCAAAATTAAAAAATCTTTAAAAAAAATCATAAACTCAACAAATATTCAGAAATTCAAAAATATTTTTATTTTGATAAATTGTTCAGAATTTTTGGAAATGTTCCTGTTCTCAAAATTTGTTCACAAATTAAATAAAATTACATATTTAAAAATATTCCCGTTTTAAAAAATTCACAAATTAAAAAATTCTTCCTACTTTTTAAAAAAATTCAGGGAATTTTAAAAAGTTTGATTTCATGGTCTCACAAAATGCTCAGAAGCTTTGGAAATTGTTCACTTTTTGAAAACATTTGAAATAAAGAAAACTACAAAACTAATGATACAGTGCCAGATTCTCTATAGTGATCACTACAGGGAGCCGGGTATATTGTATCGGGGGGGGGGGGGGACTATATAAGATCTCACATTAGGTGAGATCAACCAAAAAAATTCATATATAGACATTTGAAAAAAAAACTGAAATTATTTGACAACATATCTGCGGTGTGTGACTAAGATTCCAAAAAACAAAATCAGCTCAAAACTTGATGTACAATTAGAGATAAAAAACTCGATGTACAGGGTGTGTCCACTGCAGTGTATTCTGCACAACAGGCTGGCCAAGTTGCAGCTCCCTGTGCGTCTGGGTATCTATCTGACGCAGAGAGCGTCACATAGGATTTCAAGTGAGGGAGCTGCACGGCTGAACCACAGAAGCCCAGATTCCAGGATACAGGACCGCAGAAGCCCAGATTGTGGTTTTTCTCCGATGGAACGTCTAGGGGTCCTAGATCTGCAGTGATGATTAGCTAAATACGTAATCGTCAACCGTATTTTGATCGCGCTCAATTTATAGGAGGCCACACCCATAGAAGGATTTACTCTGTGAATTATCTTTCAGATGTTAGAGAAGAGGTGCATTAGGCCTGAACTCTGGACCACGATATTTTTTATTTGTTTAAAAAATGTTCTCATTCAAAATTTGTTCACAAATTTTAAAAAAATCTTCCCATTTTTAAAATTTATTCGGGTTCAAAAATGTATGATTTCTTAGTCTCAAAAAAATGCTCAGAAATTTAGGAAATTGTTCACTTTTAAAAATTATTCGGAACAAAAAAAACAACTGAAAACTGTTGCTACAGTGCCAGATTCGCTATAGTGGTCACCACAGGGAGCTGGGTATCTACAATAGGGGCGCTTCCTCGAAACAGGGGAGACTAGTATAAGATCTCACATTGGTGAGATCACCAAAAATATCAACTCAAAACTCGATGTACATTTTAGATATTCTATGCTATAGGCTGGCCAAGTTGCACCCCCCTGTGCGTCAAGGCACCTATTTGACGCAAAGAGCAGGACCTCTCGTGAGTGTAGGAGGGCACACCCGTTGAATGATTTACTCAGTGAATTATCTTTCAGGTTTTAGGGAAGAGATGCAATAGGTCTGAACTCAGCACAATCAGGATGGCGGCCAAGCGCAATTGTAGGCAGAGGGCAATCCCTTCCATGACCATGAGAAGGAAGGTGCGTGTCATCTTCCCGTCCATCTTGGTAAGCCGCGAAGATGATAACACCATTCTCTTCTCTTTGATCCTTCCCAACGGCGGAGCTATGTGTATAGCTGAGGGCAGTGGCGAATTCAGAAAAAAAGTGAAGGATGGGCTCAAAGTTAACTGCGAGAAAACTAACATCATTTAAAAAAAAAGAAAAAAACATTTTGGTCAAATAAAGAAGAGAAAAAAGCATCATCTCCTAATGAAGGCAAGCTCCGGTGTAATGAATAAAGTACTTTTCTTTTGGCCCCCCCGACAATGAAGTCAAGCTCCGCCAGTGATCCTTCCATAGTCCCATTACATTGGATTATCAGTTTATCACGCACTTACATGAACAGAGGGGGGCTGGAGATCCCACAAGAGTTGACCTTCGGTAGACACGCAGCTGCATGCATGCATGTGCCGGTGCCACGCACCGTGATGGATCACGCACGCGCACGCGCTTGCCTCCATCGTACTCCCTCCATTCGGAATTAGATGTCGCGACTGCTTTTTTGTGAAAACCCCCTTCATCTATCTCCGACCAAACCCGCGGTCCTCGCCCTCACTTTCTTCTCCGGCTGGCCGCCGCGGTCCGCTCTGTGCTGTTCTCCGGCTCGCCGCCGCGCTCTCCCCCCCCCCCCCCACCACCATGGATTCCGCGCTCTCCTCCCCTACCTTCGGTGGCCTCGCCGCGCTCCTCTCCTCCTTCCCGCGGCGAACTTGCAAAAAGGTTGGACCTTTGAGTTCAAGCCGGCGAAGGATTCCGTCGATGCGAGGCCGAAGGCGCCAGATCCAGACCACTACCAACACGACGCCGGCAGCAACCTTCCCACAAGCAGCGGCCATGGCGTTTCCGCCCCGTCGGAGGCGGCCGCCTCGCCGTCGGCCTCGGCCGTCTAGCTGGAGCCGCGGGTGGAGCAGCACTGCAGTGGGAGGGCGGGTACTGGGTGCTCAAGGAGAAGTACCACACCAGCCTCAGCTCACCAAGCTGCCCATGGAGTAGATCGACGCCGACAAGCTCACCAAGGAGGACGTCGATATGCGACTCAAGTGGCTCGGCCTCTTCCTCAGCCGCAAGCAGCAGTGTATGCCCCTGCTCTGTCAAGGTATACTCTGAATTCTGAATTTTTATTTGAACTCTGAATTTTTATCTTGTGGCACCATAAGAGATACTCTGAATTTTGATGTTCCTGTCTTCAAACTGGCAATGTTCTGAATGAAACCATCGATCTCAGCATTCAGGTTCTTGATTATGATTAGGAAAAAAGAAAGAAAGAAAGAATACGTTTGCCTAGGTTCTTGATTATTTTTAGCCTTGCTGTTAAGCTTTGCTAATTGCTGCCCATGTGGTGGTGGTGGTAACTGAAGTACTGAACCCCCGTGAATTCCTGGGTCAATGCTAACCTTTGCCCAGCTCCTACTTTTGCTGCACTGATCTGACTGACTGAGATCTGCCTTGTGGGATCCTCCAGCAACCAACCGCTTTGCTTCAGTTGCTGCATGCTTAGTACAGCAGCAGCACTCGGCCGTTCCACTGGTTGGTGTCTGTGACTGACAGGGTGACAATCAGCCAGGATCAAGCAAGCAGAGAGCAAATTTTCCTAACAATGCAAGAGCATTGCATTGGACCCCAGCCTCAGATATAGATTGTCCGTCCTTCATCTTCGTCCGGCCAGCGCTCTTGGATCGCAGGAATAAGTTTCTCACACATGTAAAAGCTTTGTTTCTTTTACAATTCCTAGATAAGTGGAACAGTGGAATGACATTTGGCATTCAGGACATATCTGCATCATTGGAAGCAAAATGTTCCACCGAACAAAACTGTTCCTAGCAAATCAAGAGCATCGATCAGGAGCATCAAATGTTCCACTTATTTTGCATTCAGAACATATCTGCACATTGGAAGCAAAATGCTAGGAATTGTAGTGGACTAGGAACAGTGGCACCAAATGTTCCACTTATTTTGCATTCACAACATATCTGCATCTACTCCCAAATTCTATACTGAACAAAATTGTTCTGTACTGAATAAAACTGTTCTGTACTGAATAATTTCTTGAAGTGCATGTGAATACCAGCAGCAGCAACTACTCCAGCATTCAGTATTGAGCTTCATTGGGTATTCAGTGTAACTGTGTTACCAGCAACACTCAGTATTCAAGTTCTGTTTAATCCAGTTTTGCTTTACAATCAAACAGGGAGAGGAATACCAGCAGCAATTAAGTTCTCTTTAATTCAGTATTCAGTACAGAACATCAAGTACTCCAGAACCAAACTACTTTCAGTATTCATGATCTTTCAAGCAGCAATTAAGCAATCCAGTTTTGCTTCTACTCTTTCAAGTATTCAGTATTCATGATCTTTAATTCAGTATTCAGCTTTACAATCAAGTTCTCTTTAATTCAGCAGCAGCAACAACAGAGGCGGGGGCGGGGAATACCAGCAGCAACAGAGGCGAGGGCGGGCGCGACCTTCGGAGGAGGGCCAGCACGGAGAGGAAGACCCTGGGCTTGGAGGAGAGGTTGAGCAGGGCCAACGCGGCGATGAAGACCCTGGGCCAGAGCAGCGACGAAGACCCAGCGCCGCGACGGCGTCCAAAATTGTCCGCGGCGACGGCGGCCAAGGCGGACCAAATCGAGGACCTAGTCGTCGATTTACTGCTTCTTGGCACGATTCAGAGGGAGGTGACGAAGAGGAAGAACTTTAGGAGCAATCCCGCTGCTCAGGTAGGCGAGGGCACACCCATGGCGGCTACGCAGCTGGGCGGCGGCGCAAGGCGCCTCCATGAAGGTCCTGCGCGTCTCCTCCGCGACGACGCAGGTCGTCTCCTGCACAGGCGGCTGGGTCCTGCGACGCGCGGAGACTCTCTCTGGGTGCTGAGGAGAACGGGGGAGGAAGACGGGGGATAGTGGCCGGAGCCGGTGACGCGCGAGTGACGGTGGAGTAGTGAGGAAGGAGACGGGGGCGTTTTTTCAAATGATTCAAAAGTATAAGGACATGTTTGCAAAATGCATAATGTACAGCAGTCGCGACATCTAATTCCGAACGGAGGGAGTAGGTCTATCTCTGCTGCCCTTTGCTAATACTGCAACGCGCTTCTGCTGCGTACCGATCGATAATGTAGCCGTGACCACCACCACCAGCAACGTACGCCATGGATGGTGCCTAATAAAATGGAAAAGAACAACGGTGGTGTGCAAGCCAAAAGGGTCCCAGGCATGGAATGATTATTTGTGAATAAACGCCATCCATGCACCACCAACTGCCGCATATATACAAAAACTCTTGTCATGTTTTGCTTAAACAATCTTAGCTAGCTAGCTCCAAGGGTACGAGATGACCAGCCTAGCTAGCTGAAAGGTTTCAAATGTTTATTGGTTGCCATTTCATATACTTTGTGTGGCACCAGTTGAATAGATATGAAAGTCGAGGGATCTCAACAACTGGTGATCGAATTGCCATTTGCAACAGGGGTAATCCCTTAACTTTCAGACCTGTTCTGCTGACAAATCACTTACACTGCGTTTGGATGTCTCCATTGGAAGGCTGGAATCTGAATTCGTATTGATAAACTTCCAATTCACATGTTTGGTTGGACACCGAATTGGCACTCCGTAATGAAACCAAATTCAGGGCGAAATCGCTTCCACCCAAAGTACCCGCCCACAACACGGAGGCCTCCCGCTGTGAATTGCTCTGAAATGGCTCCTCCTGCAAAAACGTACCGCTTCAGCCTCTTCCCCCCGCCCCCCTGCCGAACAGATAAGGAGAGAGGAACGAGAGGGCGGCGGCGTCGACAGGGCTGGCGGCGGCACTCAGGTCCGTTCCTTCTCCGGCCCCTCCTACCGCGGCAAGCTCCGGCGCCGCCGCATCCCCCCTGGTCCATCCTCGTCCGCCGCATCTCCTAGGTCGCGCCACCATCCTCCGTCCTCCTCCTAGGTCGCGGCTCCGTTCCCATCTCCGGTTAGGTCCTCCCCTAGGTCGCGGCCTCGTCCCCGTCTCCGGTCGACTTGCTCGTGGGTCGCGGCTCTATCCCCCGTCTCCGGTCGGTTCATAGCTCGCGACTCCCTCTGCAGTCCCGGGTCGCTGCGACTCATCCTCCTGGGTCGCGCCACTCCTCCCATGCCCGTGGCTCCCTAGTCCCCGTCTGCTGCATCCCGGGCACCTGCCTGTACATCCACGAGAGCAGCCCCCCCCCCTAGCTGCCCTCTGTTCTAAATCTCTCTAAACCCCTGTTTGTTCTCTGTAGTCTGAACCCTCAACTGTCTTTTTAATCTTTTTCCCTAATCAGCTGCACCAAGACTAATTTTTTTGTTCAACACTGCAGATTTGTGAAGTGTTCATCAATCTGCATGCCTGTTGAAGGTATATGGCTGAATCCCCTCTGTTTTGTCTATGCATTTGTGTATGTGATGTCTCTTTGATTGCCTTATGACTAGAAAATTCAATTGTAATTTGTACAGCACAATGTCGGATCAATTGGAGTTGATTGAGTGGATAAATGAAGAAAATAAAAGACGGAAGAGGAAAAGAATTGTTTTGACTAAATTGTTTGTTGAAACATGTGCTCTTGCACTAGCATTTGTTAATACACAAAGGGATAGGGGACCAAGGGACCTGGGAAGTTTTAATGATGATGAGGACAAGCATAGGCTTAGGAAATATTTGCTTAAAACCATGTATGATGGATCTGAAGTGGCATGCTACGATCAATTGCATCTAACAAAATGAAACTTTCATGACCTTTGCACCATGTTACGGGAGAGATGTGGCCTCCGTGATAGTGTATATGTGACTGTGGAAGAGAAAGTTGCAATGTTCTTACTTGTAGTTGGCCATAGTATCAAGATGAGGATGTTGCGTGGCACCTACAAGCGTTCTTTATGGACCATTAGTACACACTTCTCTGCTGTCCTAACAGCCCTACTCTCTCTATATGAGGAGTTCATTAAGCTACCTTCCGCTACCGCTCAAGCTCCTGATGAGTACAAATGGAAGTGGTTTGGTAATGCACTTGGAGCACTAGATGGTTGCCATATTGACGTGCTTGTTGATGTGGCTGACCAAGGAAGGTATATGAACAGAAAGCAAGCCATTACCACTAACATGCTAGGTGTTGTTGATTGGAACATGAAGTTTCTTTATGTGTTACCTGGCTGGGAGGGTTCTATTTCAGACTCGAGAGTTTTGCGTGATGCAATGAGGACAAACCGCCAAGATGCTTTTGTTATACCTAAGGGTATGACTCTTACTCTTGGCATGTAGTTTCTTTCATTTGATTGTTAGCTAACTAACTTATATTGATATAGGGAAATATTATTTAGTTGATGCTGGTTATACCAATGGAGAAGGATTTCTAGCTCCATTCAGGTCCACTCGGTATCATCTAAAAGAATGGGCTGCAAGTGCACAACAGCCTCAAACAGCTAAAGAGTTATATAACTTGTGCCATTCTCGTGCTAGGATTGTAGTGGAGCGAACATTTGGCTTGTTCAAAAAAAATGGGCTATCTTGCGTTCCCAAACCTTCTTTGACATAAAGGATCAGGTACAAAAAGTAAATACGTTGTTAAATAAAATTAGTATGTGAGATGACAATTGCTTACTATGAACTAAAATATCATTGCAGATTCGAATTATTAGTGCTTGCTGTGTGTTGCACAACTTTACAAGGGATAGGCAGCATGTCATGGATGATTTGTTATTGCCTGAAGTGGATAGTTAATTAGCAAATGCGCCAACTGATGATCCAGATGATGACAACTTCATTAGAAATGTGCAAGTCACTACTGAATGGTCCAACTTTAGGCAACAACTAGTTGATGATATGTTTGCTGAGTACCTTGTGGCGCAAGGAGAACTAGAGATGGAATAGGATGAGAGTATGATATGTAGTTGTGGCGGTGGTCTTCTTTTGTATAGCTAGCTGCGGCGGTGGTCTTCTTTTGTATAGCTAGCTGCGGTGGTGGTCTTCTTTTGTATAGCTAGCAGCAGTGTTCTTTTGTATAGCTAGCTACTGGCTAATGTGACGATGCCTGTGGTATTTTGTATATGCATCATCTTTATGCAACTAATGAATGTCATTATGTTTCATGTTGTTTCTCAAACTTAATATTGTATTTGTTTTTTCTGTTATGTACAATTTTTATCTCTTTGTAGAGCCATGGCCGAAGAAGTAGGTACAAGGAGGAGGAATTACTGCACATGGGATGATGAGATGGATGCTGCATTGCTTGAAGTCTTAGTTGAGCATCACAACAAGGGTGACCATGCCCAAAATGGATGGAAACCACATGTGTACATGCATGCCATAAGGAATGTGAAGGACAAGTGCAATAAGGATATCACAAAGGATAACATAAGTGGAAGGATGAGGACTTTGGATCATCACTATGAGGTCGTTAGCAAAATCCTTTCTCAAAGTGGTTTCGGCTGGGGTTGGACCAATAATAGGCTATCAATGGATAGTAATGATGTTTGGGATAAATATGTGGAGGTAACCATGCATCATGAATACACATGCTGTATGTAGTTTGCATATGTAGAATAACAAGGCAGTAGCTTTACAAGTTTGTGTTTATTGTGCAGGCTAACAAGGCAAGCAAGGAGATAAAGTCTTACAAGACCAAAGTAATCAAGAACTGGGAGTCCATATGTATCGTATATTCAAAAGATCATGCTAATGGCGAGGGTGCGAAGACAGGTGCTGAGATTGCTGCAGAGCCATTAGAAGAACCAATTGAAGTCTCTCCAGAATTAGCGCCAAAGAGGCAGCGAACAGGTGATGCTACTCTTTGCATGCTTGGAGATATGAAGAAGGACTTAGTTGATGCTTTCAAGACAACTGAGCCTATTCCACCACCAAAGGTTACCACTGTTGGGGAACGTAGCAGAATTTTCAAATTTTCTACGCATCACCAAGTTCAATCTATGGAGTCATCTAGCAACGAGGGAGAGAGGAGTGCATCTACATACCCTTGTAGATCACGAGCGGAAGCGTTCAAGAGAACAGGGATGATGGAGTCGTACTCGCCGTGATCCAAATCACCGATGACCAAGTGCCGAACGAACGGCACCTCCGCGTTCAACACACGTACGGAGCGGATGACGTCTCCTCCTTCTTGATCCAGCAAGGGGGAAGGAGAGGTTGATGAAGATCCAGCAGCATGACGGCGTGGTGGTGGATGCAGCAATGATCGCAGCAGGGCTTTGCCGAGCTTTTGCGAGAGGGAGAGGAGAGGGAGGCGCCGAGGCTTGGGTGCGGCTGCCCTCCCTCCCCCCTCCTTTATATAGGCCCCCTGGGGGGGCGCCGGCCCTGGAGGGGGGCGCCAGCCCTGGAGATGGGATCTCCCAAGGGGGCGGCGACCAAGGGGGGTGGAGTGCCCCCCAAGGCAAGTGGAGGCGCCCCCACCCTAGGGTTTCCAACCCTAGGCGCATGGGGGACCAAGGGGGGTGCACCAGCCCACTATGGGCTGGTTCCCCTCCCCACTTCAGCCCGTGGGGCCCTCCGGGATGGGTGGCCCCACCCGGTGGACCCCCAGGACCCATCCGGTGGTCCCGGTACAATGCCGGAGACCCCGAATCTTTCCCGATGGCCGAAACTACACTTCCTATATATAATTCTTCACCTCCATACCATTCCGGAACTCCTCATGACATCCAGGATATCATCCGGGACTCCAAACAACTTTCGGATTACTGCATACTCATATCTCTACAACCCTAGCGTCACCGAACCTTAAGTGTGTAGACCCTACGGGTTCGGGAGACAAGCAGACATGACCGAGACGACTCTCCGGTCAATAACCAACAACGGGATCTGGATACCCATGTTGGCTCCCACATGCTCCTCGATGATCTCATTGAATGAACCACGATATCGATGACTTAATCAATCTCGTATTCAATTCCCTTTGTCAATCGGTACGTTACTTGCCCGAGACTCGATCGTCGGTATCCCAATACCTTGTTCAGTCTCGTTACCGGCAAGTCACTTTACTCGTACCGTAATGCATGATCCCGTGATCAACCACTTCATCACATTGAGCTCATTATGATGATGCATTACCGAGTGGGCCCAGAGATACCTCTCCGTCATACGGAGTGACAAATCCCAGTCTCGATTCGTGCCAACCCAACAGACACTTTCGGAGATACCTGTAATGTACCTTTATAGTCACCCAGTTATGTTGTGACGTTTGGCACACCCAAGGCACTCCTACGGTATCCGGGAGTTGCACAATCTCATGGTCTAAGGAAATGATACTTGACATTCAGAAAAGCTACAACAAACGAACTACACGATCTTTGTGCTATGCTTAGGTTTGGGTCTTGTCCATCACATCATTCTCCTAATGATGTGATCCCGTTATCAATGACATCACCATGTCCATAGCCAGGAAACCATGACTATCTATTGATCAACGAGCTAGTCAACTAGAGGCTCACTAGGGACACATTGTGGTCTATGTATTCACACATGTATTATGATTTCTGGATAATACAATTATAGCATGAATAATAGACAATTATCATGAACAAGGAAATATAATAATCATTTTATTATTGCCTCTAGGGCATATTTCCAACAGTCTCCCACTTGCACTAGAGTCAATCATCTAGTTACATTGTGATGAATCGAACACCCATGGAATTCTGGTGTTGATCATGTTTTGCTCTAGGGTGAGGTTTAGTCAACAGATCTGCTACATTCAGGTCCGTATGTACTTTACAAATTTCTATGTCTCCATTTTGAACACTTTCACGAATGGAGTTGAAGCGACGCTTGATATGCCAACTTCCTGTGAAACCTGGGCTCCTTGGCAAGGGCAATAGCTCTAGTGTTGTCACAGAAGAGAGTCATCGACCCCGACGCATTGGGTATGACCCCTAGGTCGGTGATGAACTCCTTCACCCAGATTGCTTCTTGTGCTGCCTCCGAGGCTGCCATGTACTCCGCTTCACATGTAGATCCCGCCACCACGCTTTGCTTGCAACTGCACCAGCTTACTGCCCCACCATTCAAAATATACACGTATCCGGTTTGTGACTTAGAGTCATCCAGATCTGTGTCGAAGCTAGCATTGATGTAACCCTTTACAACGAGCTCTTCGTCACCTCCATAAACGAGAAACATTTCCTTAGTCCTTTTCAGGTACTTCAGGATATTCTTGACCACTGTCCAGTGTTCCATGCCGGGATTACTTTGGTACCTTCCTACGAAACTTACGGCAAGGTTTACATCAGGTCTGGTACACATCATAGCATACATGATAGACCCTATGGCTGAGGCATAGGGGACGATGATGAAGACATGTACCTAGGGTAGGGACATGGGCCTGACCCAAGAGTCCTACTCTAGGACACCCCTGGGAGAAATCACCTTTCAATCGACTTGAAGGCTTCCCACTCGATGGGCTCAAGATACTCGACCAAAAAGCTATCACTCGACCAAGAAGCTATCACTCGACCGCCAGGAGATCAGCAGTCGCTCTGTAGGCAAACGGTCAGCCGTTAAGTAGTCTTCATGGTCATTATAGCACTTTATTAGAGGCATTACCAGTAACGCCCAATCTTAAATGTACTTTAAACCCTGCATTACTGAGGGCAGGAGGGGGCCGACGAACTCTATATAAGCCACCCCCCTCCTCAGTAGGGGGGTTCGCACCTCTGTAACCTATACACGCATAATCCAGTCGACCGCCTCTGGGCCCCGAGACGTAGGGCTATTACTTCCTCCGAGAAGGGCCTGAACTCGTAAACCTCGCGTGTAACAACTTCCCCATAGCTAGGATCTCGCCTCTCCATACTCACCCCCTACATCACTGTCAGAGTTAGAACCACGACAGTTGGCGCCCACCGTGGGGCAAGAATCTTAGCGCTTAGTTGGAGAAGTTGTGATTTTTCTCGATCCCTTTGATCATGTTTTCTTGCGGAGTTTTGGTGGAGGGCCGCGAGATCCGTCTCGGCGCGTTCACCTTCATCGTCGACGACTCTGCCTGGCTTCAAGAGGCGCCGCTCGACATCGACGCGCTCCCCGCCCGCGGTGCGACACATTTCCACGCATGCGTTCGCGGCGTCCTCCTGCGGCAACCGTCGACCCAATATGGGTCGGCCCCCGTATCGTCTCCCCGCCCTGTCTCCCACCAGCGCAAGCGCTCCGGTCGGTCAAGACTTCAGCGGTGGGTGAGGCACGCCGTGGCCCGCCAATCGGCAGCCCCGCAAGTCACGGCCATCGAGCCCGTTGAATCCCTCTATGGCCTGTTCGATCTATCGACTGGCTCCGTGGAGACCGCATCCAAGTGCGACAGCAGCGATCCAGCAGCTGAGGTTCTGGCGGTCGATGGGACACACAGTCCCCCTGGTTTCCCTCGCACTGACGGAGGCCTGGGTGGGGGCAATCCGTCGCATCCCCACGACAAATATCTCCCCGAACCTCTCATGACATTGCAGCGAGAGGAGTCTCGCCGCCGGAACATGGACGCGCTCCGCACTCCTATCGTCGGAGAGACCCCCGAGGCCCGGGCCTTGGAGGACGCGCGTTTGGCCAACTTGGCCGAGCGCACTCGACTGGAGAATCTCCAGCGAGCACTCGACGAGCAAGTGCGTCAGCGGGCTCCCGAGTCTAGTCGACGCCAGCTCTTCCCGCCGACGCAGGTATATCGAACTCCAGTTCAGAATCTGGCCGCCGCGGCCCGTATAGCAGAATCGATTCAGCCATCCCAGTCGGAGGCTGGCAGAGGCTTGTTACAGATCAGAGCATTGCTCCGGGCGGCGGGAGACCAGAATTCCGCTGTCTCTCAGTCGCGGAATAGGATCCACAGTCGGCCTGTCGCAACAGATACAGTCGAGTCAGCTCACAGCCCGAGATCGCCGCCGAGGCGTGAGGGACGTGGTGGCCAGCATGATCAGTACAGGAGGAATGAGGAGTATGATCACCGATTCGACCGTGATGATCGACGTCGAGTGCCAACCCCTCCCCCAAGGAGTGGGTCATATGCGCCTCGACGGCAAGATGACAGACGCCCTCATAGCGTTGGGCAGAGGATTCTAGTCGACCCCAGAGACCCAGGCTTTGATGCGAGATCCATCCTCATTCAAGGTTTGGTTAACAGGAACAGAGCTCATCGAGAAGGCCACAACAGAGATGCTCCTGCCAGCAGCAGAGTACGCGCTTCAGGGCCAGAGTGTTTCAGTCGAGCCATCAGAGCCGCAGTGATACCTCCCAATTTCAGGTTGGCGACTGGAATCGGCAAGTTCACCGGTGAATCTAAGCCTGACACCTGGCTCGAAGATTACCGAGTGGCTGTACAGATTGGCGGTGGCAATGACGAGGTGGCCATGAAGCATTTGCCTCTCATGTTAGAGGGCTCGGCCAGAGCATGGCTAAATCAGTTGGCACCCAGCAGCATTTACACTTGGGAGGACCTCTCCCGAGTGTTTATCACAACCTTTGAAGGAACATGCAAGCGACCCGCAGGCCTAACCGAGCTGCGGTCTTGCGTGCAGAAGCCGAATGAAACTCTGAGGGAATACATCCAGAGGTGGATCACACTGCATCACTCGGTTGAGAACGTGCCGGACCATCAAGCGGTTTGTGCCTTCAAGGAAGGTGTTAAATACAGAGAGTTGAATCTGAAGTTCGGTCGAACTGGAGAGATGTCTCTGAATCGGATGATGGAGATTGCCACCAAGTATGCTAACGGAGAAGACGAAGATCGACTCCGGAGTGGCAAGCAGAAAGCAGTCGCCCAGGAAACTGGAGGCAATTCCAGTCGGAAGCAGAAGCGGAAGGCCGAGCCGGCCGCTCCTGGGGAGGCCCTGGCCGTAGCCCAGGGAAGCTTCAAGGGAAAACCCAAGGGCACCTGGAAGCCCAAAAAAGTCAAGGATCAAGATGGAAACGATGTTTTGGATCTGCCATGTCACATCCACACCAAGAAGGATGAAGAAGGTAATTTCATTTACCCAAAGCATACCACTCGACAGTGCCGGCTCCTGATCCAGCAGTTCCAAGGAAAACAGTCCAAGGACAAGGAAAAAGAGTCGGACAGAATTGAGGATAAGGAAGACAGTGACGATGGATACCCCCAAGTCAATTCCACCCTGATGATTTTTGCCGATGTCGAAAGCAAAAGTCGACTGAAAGTCATTAACCGAGAGGTGAACATGGTTGCCCCGGCAACACCCAGTTACCTGAAGTGGTCCCAGACTGCCATCACATTCGACCAGTCTGATCACCCGACGCACATTGCCACCCCTGGGAGGCAAGCTTTGGTGGTCGACCCAATTGTTGAAGGCACTCGACTGACTAAAGTCCTGATGGATGGAGGCAGTGGCCTGAACATACTATATGCTGAAACATTGAAAGGAATGGGCATTCCGATGTCCAGACTCAGCACCAGTAACATGAGTTTCCATGGAGTCATTCCTGGGAAGAAAGCCCAATCACTCGGCCAGATCGCTCTTGATGTGGTTTTCGGTGATTCAAAGAATTACCGCAAGGAAAAATTGACATTCGAGGTCGTGGACTTCCAAAGTGCTTATCACGCCATTTTGGGCAGGCCAGCTTACGCACGCTTCATGGCCCGGCCATGTTACGTGTACCTCAAACTGAAGATGCCTGGCCCCAAAGGTGTGATCACTATCACAGGCAATCGGAAGAAGGCGGAAGAGTGCTTTCAAAAGGGCTCAAAGATTGCAGATGCTCAGATGGCAGTGGTCGAGCTGCAAGAGTACCAAAAGACTGCCGACCCAAGCGAGTTGCTACGAGCCAAGAAGCCTGCTTCAGAATCAGCTTTCCAGTCGTCCGGTGAAACAAAAACAGTCAACGTTCACCCGACCGACCCCGATGCTGCCCCGACTCACATCTCAACGACGCTTGACTCCAAATAGGAGGAAGCGCTCATCCAGCTCCTCCGTGAGAACTGGGACATCTTCGCATGGAAACCCTCCGACATGCCTGGAGTTCCCAGGGGGCTGGCTGAGCACCGTCTATGGGTCGACCCAAAATTCAAGCCTGTGAAGGAACATCTTCGGCGGTCCGCCGTCCAAAAGAAGCAAGCCATTGGCGAGGAGGTGGCTCGGCTCTTAGCAGCAGAGTTCATCCGAGAAATTTACCACTCCGAGTGGCTCGCCAATGTCGTCATGGTCCCCAAGAAGGACAAGTCGCTTCGCATGTGCATTGATTTCAAACATATCAATCGGGCCTGCCCGAAAGATCATTTTCCTCTCCCTCGCATCGACCAAATAGTCGACTCGACTGCGGGGTGCGAGAGATTGTCTTTTCTAGATGCTAATTCCGGATACCATCAGATCCGTCTGTATGGACCCGACGAAATCAAAACAGCTTTCATCACCCCATTCGGATGCTTCTGTTATGTCACTATGCCGTTCGGCCTTAAAAACGCCGGAGCCACGTTCATGAGAATGATTCAGAAGTGTTTACTCACTCAAATCAGTCGGAATGTGGAGGCATACATGGATGATATTGTGGTCAAGTCACGCAAAGGTTCCGACCTGCGAGCTGACCTTGCCGAAACTTTTGCCAACCTCAGGAGGTATGATATCAAGCTCAATCCATCAAAATGCACATTCGGAGTTCCAGGCGGAAAGTTACTCGGTTTTCTCGTTTCCGAACGAGGGATCGACGCCAATCCTGAGAAAATTGGCACCATACTCCGGATGAAGCATCCTGTGCGCGTGCACGATGTCCAAAAGCTTACAGGTTGCTTGGCCGCTTTGAGTCGATTTATTTCTCGCCTCGGTGAAAAGGCATTGCCTCTCTACCGACTGATGAAGAAGTCTGACAAGTTCGAGTGGACTCCAGAAGTTGACGCAGCGTTTGCAGAACTCAAAGCTCTGCTCTCCACCCAGCCGGTGCTTGCTGCCCCAATCAGCAAAGAGCCTCTGTTGTTGTACATTGCGGCCACAGGACAAGTTGTCAGTACAGTACTCACGGTCGAGCGAGAAGAAGAAGGAAAGGCCTTCAGAGTTCAGCGCCCAGTCTATTATCTGTCTGAAGTTTTGACTCCTTCAAAACAAAGATACCCTCACTACCAAAAGCTTGTATATGGGATTTACATGACCACGAAGAAGGTTGCACATTACTTCTCTGACCACTCCATTACAGTCGTCAGCGACGCCCCATTGTTAGAGAAACTGCATAACAGAGATGCAACTGGTCGAGTGGCCAAGTGGGCGATTGAACTCCTTCCTTTAGATATCAGGTTTGAAGCAAAGAAGGCTATTAAGTCCCAAGCGATCGCAGATTTCGTCGCCGAGTGGATTGAACAGCAGCTTCCGACTCAAGTTCACTCGGAGCACTGGACCATGTTCTTCGATGGATCTAAGATGCTGAATGGTTCCGGTGCTGGGGTAGTTCTAGTCTCCCCCCGAGGAGATAAGCTCAGATATGTTCTCCAGATTCACTTTGATTCCTCCAACAATGAAGCAGAGTATGAAGCACTTTTGTATGGGTTGCGCATGGCCATTTCACTCGGCGTCCGTCGCCTCATGGTCTATGGCGACTCAGATTTGGTGGTTAATCAGGTGATGAAGGAGTGGGACGTCAGAAGTCCAGCTATGACTGGTTATTGCAATGCAGTGAGAAAGCTAGAAAAGAAATTCGAGGGGTTAGAGCTTCATCACATCCCCCGACTCAAAAATCAAGCAGCCGATGATCTAGCAAAGATAGGCTCCAAGAGAGAAGCCATTCCCAGCAATGTGTTTTTGGAGCACATCCGCTCGCCGTCAGTCCAGGAGGATCCTTTCACAGAAGAAGCCCCACGACCGAAAAGTGCCACAGATCCGACTGAAGTCGAAGTTCCTGCTGTGGTCGACCTGATCATGGAAGTCTTGGCCATTACTCCCGACTGGACGATACCATACATCGCATATATCCTAAGGAAAGAGCTCCCAGAGGACGAGGAAGAGGCTCGACGGATCGTCCGCCGATCCAAGGCCTTCACGGTCATAAAGGGGCAGTTGTACAGAGAAAGCGCGACTGGAATCAGTCAGAAGTGCATAACTCCGGAAGAAGGTCAGATGATTCTTGATGAGATCCATTCGGGGACCTGCGGTCACCATGCGTCCTCCCGGACCATTGTGGCCAAAGCATACCGAGCGGGATTTTACTAGCCAAGAGCGAATGAGATGGCAAAGGAGATAGTTGACAAGTGTGAGGGGTGTCAGTTCTACTCCAGCATGTCCCACAAACCCGCATCAGCCCTGAAGACCATTCCACTCGTCTGGCCCTTCGCTGTCTGGGGACTGGATATGGTCGGCCCTCTGAGAACAGGCAGGAGCGGATTCACCCATGTGCTTGTAGCAGTCGACAAGTTCACCAAGTGGATTGAAGCTAAACCCATCAAGAACCTCGATGCTAGCACTGCTATTAGTTTCGTCAGAGGACTAACGTTCAGATATGGAGTCCCTCACAGCATCATCACTGACAATGGGTCAAACTTCGATTCAGACCAGTTCAGAGCCTTTTGCGCCTCTCAAGGCACTCGTGTCGACTATGCGTCAGTCGCCCACCCCCAGTCGAATGGACAAGCTGAAAGGGCAAATGGTCTGATCCTCAAAGGACTAAAGCCTCGGCTAATGCATGATCTCAAGCATGCAGCAGGTGCCTGGGTCGACGAGCTTCCGTCAGTTTTGTGGGGATTAAGGACCACCCCTAACCGGTTGACTGGAAGAACCCCATTCTTTCTTGTTTATGGAGCCGAAGCCGTTCTGCCAAGTGATCTCCTTCACAACGCGTCGAGCTTTACACCGAAGACGAAGCAGAACAGGCTCGGCGAGATGCAGTAGACCTCCTGGAAGAAGAAAGAGAGATGGCCATGATCAGATCGACCATTTATCAGCAAGACTTGCGTCGATTCCATGCCCGACATGTGAAGAGTCGAGCCTTCCAAGAAGGAGATTTGGTCCTCCGAGTGGATCAACAGAAACCTCACAAGCTTGCTCCTACCTGGGAAGGCCCCTTCATCATCACCAGAGTCCTCCACAACAGAGCGTATCACCTCTACAATGTTGATCGCCAGATCGACGAGCCGCGAGCTTGGAATGCGGAACTACTCCGCCCCTTTTACACTTAAGTTCCTTCCCATAAAGATGTAATAAGAGAAACTTCCGCAGTCCATTTTTATCAAAGTCAAGAGTGTTCCAATGATTGCTATCACTTCTGTTTACATACGAGAACCCCCAGTGGGCGACTTAGCCGCGAACCCGTTTCGCCTAAGTTTAAAAAATCCTACCGAGTGGAGAGCAAACCTCCCACTCGGGGGCTTAGCTGCAGTCTAGCACTCGCCTAAGTTCTCCTACTCAGAGACTTAGCTGCGGTCAGCACTCGCCTAAGTTTAAAAAATCCTACCGAGTGGAGAGCAAACCTCCCACTCGGGGGCTTAGCTGCAGTCCAGCACTCGCCTAAGATCTCCTATGAAGAGACTTAGCTGCGGTCAGCACTCGCCTAAGTTTAAAAATCCTACCAAGTGGAGAGCAAACCTCCCACTCGACGGGTCATCCACAAAGAGATTCAACGACAAATCAAGTTCAAATAAAGCCTAAAAGATCCGAGAGACCTCAGATCAAAGTACTCGAGCCCACAGCTCGGCAGAGTTAAAACTGTTACACTTCCACTCGGCATTCCGAGGCGAATTTAAGGCAGAGTTCAACGGATTAAAAAATACACTCGGCATTCCGAGGCAAGTTTTTTCATTCCTCAGGAGGAGGAGGACTGGCAGGGGCGACGAACTCATCCAAGTCGATCCCATCTGCGATGCGGGTAGCAGCAGCAATGAATGTCTCCATGAAGTCCTGGAAGTTGTGCTTCCTCGTGTTGGCGACTTGGATGGTGGCCAGCTTCTCCTCCCGCACCTCCTTACAGTGGACGCGGACCAGGGACAGATCCACGTCAGCGCCACACCGAGCTGAAGACTTCTTCCACTCCTGCACTCGGTCAGAGATTCCATTGAGTCGAGTCATCAGAGACTCGAGATCATTCTGGAGCGTAGATTCTGGCCAAAGTGTCGGGTCGATCCGCATCATGGCAACCTTCAGTCGAGCCAAGTAATCCACGACGCCGTCAACACGAGACTCCAGACGGAGCACGTTCATTGCGGCCTCGTCCTTCACAAGAGAGTTAACAGGGTCCAAGCTCGGCTCCACTCGACTGGTCTCCTCTTCAAAATTCTGGCAAAGCTCTGCATACAAGATTCAAGGATAAGACAATTTTCACAGAATGAGTCGACTCAAAAACCAGTCGGAACTGAATGCGCACCTTCAAGCTTAAGGTACAACTTCTTCGCGAGGTCCCCCAAGTAGCTCTCCAGGTCGTTTCTCCCGCGAGCGAGGCCTTCCAGCTTCTCGCTCAGGGTGAGGTTCTCCTTCTTCCAACGTGAACACTCCCTGTTGGCTTCATTCAGAGCAGTCTTGAGCTTGGTATTTTCTTGTTCTAAGTGGTCGACCGAAGATAGCTTCTGTGCGGCCAGAGCGGTCTTGTCTTCAGCCTCCTTGCGGGCAGCAGCCAAGTCCTGATCCTTCTTCGCCAGAGCTTCTTTCAGTGTTTCTGCAAAAACGATGATTGAGTCGAAGAAAGCGAAGAAATACTAACCAGTTGACAAAGGCGTCTTACCTGCGGCGCCATCTCTGACCGTCTACAGTTCTGTCCTGGCCAGCTCCAGATCAAGTTTCATTTGAATTTGCTGCTTCTCCAAGTCAGCCAAGTGGGTTCCAAGATCACAAGATTTTTGAAGCCAGAGAGGAGGAGTTACAATTTCAGTAAAAGGAAAAAGCAACAAAGGCAGTAAACACTAAGACTACGGTCGACTGCCAGCAGTCCACCATAGTCTCGGGGACTACACCCAGTGGGTGCACTTAGCGTGCCCCCACTGGTTCCTATCCCACCCGACCGACCCCCGAAGTCGAGTCAAAGGCCACCCGACCGACCCCTGAAGTCGAGTCAAAGACAAGTTGCTTCCGAGCAGCTAAGAGATAGTAAGCCTACGCCCAGTAAAAAAAGAAGAGAGAGAAAGCCGTCGACTGCTCGTAGTCGACGGGATACCGTTCCATTCGACATGGCCCGATCAGACAGAGCGAAGAAACTCAACTATGACTCAATTTAAAGACTACAGCCGACTGCCAGCAGCCGACCGCAGTCTCGGGGACTACACCCAGTGGGTGCACTTAGCGTGCCCCCACTCGTTAAAAAAAAACAACACACACACCCAGTGGGTCTACAAACTTAAAGACCTTCGGGAAAGAGAATCTTCAAAGGACATACCAAAACAGACCAAGTGTTGAAGTCGACTGACCTGGACATTGCTCTGAAGAGCCGAGCTTGCATCGTAAGCTTCCTGGCAAGCCTCTCGAGCCACTTTTACCTGTTCCATCATGACTCCTGCCTGGCGTACAGCCTCCTTCGTAGCAGCCGCTTGGTCCTCAGGGATGGGGTATGCAGCAAAAAGCGAAGACGGATCTGCAGTCGACGCTGAAGGCTGCACACTCGTCAAAGGAACAACGAAGGTCACGGAAGCCCGAGTGGGTTCGCCATCACCCCGAACTGCAGCCTCAGGCGCGGGAGTGGATTGCGGAGTCTTGCCAGCCAACACCTTCTTCTTCCTCTTCACCCTCAATGGTGCGTCGTCGTCGTCGTCCGGGAGGTCGATAACATGAGGAGGAGCTGCAAGGACAACATTCAATCGACCAACACTTCAGTCGACTCGTAAGCAGGACGGCAGTGATCGTACCAGGGTTGGAGGTGACAGCGTCCTCCATCTCTTGGTCGTCGTTCCTAGCAGAGACCTCAGAAGTTGCTCCACTACAAATCAGAAAAGATTAGTTAGTTGGCCCAGGGAATCGACCAAGGATCCATCCACAGTCGACAAAGGAAAGCAAGTGTTGTTGTTACCCCGAAATGGTGGGAACAGCTATCTTCATCTTGGGCAAGGCCTTGGGCGGCTTAGATGGCGCCATTCGTGGGTGCTTGGGAGCCTTCCTGGTCGGCGGAGGAGAAAAAGTCCGAGGGCGTTTCGACGACTGCCCGACAGGAGCGGTCGCCTTGCCGCGTTCCTGCGCTGGATCGTGGGCGAGCTTGGATCGTCCCTCCGGGCGGGAGGGTTCAGCTTCCTCCTCCTCTTCACTGGAGAAGATGTTGTCGCCCTCCTCTCCCTCACCGTCAGACTCCCACTCGACCTGGTCGTCCCCGCTCTCGCCTCCGCTCCCCTCGCCTTCCTCGATCGGCCCTTGGGCTCCGTTGGGCGTCGAGTACATCTCAGTGGTAGCCTGGAAGACAACGGACAGGACGAAAGTCAGTCGACTTACACAAAGAAGACTAATTCAGAAGATCAGATATCCGACACAAAAACATACCTGATCCACTTCATATGAGTGGTCGAGTGGAATCACCCTTCTGGCTCCTCGGGGGTTGTCTTTATTCCCCGTGATGCTTGAAAACCACCCTCCAGCATCTCATCGGTGACCTCCTCCGGGAGGATCCGGGTGGTGTCGTCAAGGCTAGAATACAGCCACATCGAATGGTCTCGCGCCTGGAGCGGTTGGATGCGCCTCTGGAGAAAGACCTCTAACAGGTCCATCCCAGTCACCCCCTCACGGACAAGTTCAACCACTCGACCCGCCAATACCTTGACCTGGGCGCTTTCCTCCGGCGTGACCTTCAGAGAGATAGGCTTCTCGGCTCGGTCGAGTGAAAAAGGAGGAAGACCGGTCGACTGCCCGGGGGTCGCCTGGTCCTGGCAGTAGAACCAGGTCGACTGCCAGCCGCGGACCGACTCCGGGAAGGTGATAGAGGGGAAACAGCTCTTCCCCCTCGTCTGGATCGCCAGACCCCCGCACAACTGGATAACTTGCGTCTTCTCGTCACTCGACTTGGCCTTCTTCACCGAATGGGAGCGGCAAGTGAAGATATGCTTGAAAAGCCCCCAATGCAGACGGCAACCCAGGAAAGCCTCGCACATGGAAATGAACGCGGCAAGGTAGACTATGGAATTGGGGGTAAAGTGATGGAGCTGCGCTCCGAAGAAATTCAAGAAACTCCGAAAGAACGGATGGGGAGGCAGAGAAAACCCTCGGTCGATGTGGGTGGCGAGGAGCACGCACTCACCGTCGCGGGGTTGCGGCTCGATCTCCCTCCCCGGGAGATGCGCGGCCTCGTGGGGAATGGCTCCTCCCTCGACCATGTCGTCGAGGTCTTCCTGTCGGAGCACCGATGGCATCCAATCACCCTGAATCCAACCCTTGGGCAGGGTGGTCCGGGACGAAGATCCACCTCGCGAAGACTTCTTCCCCTTCCCCGCCACCGCCGCCTTCTTCGCACGCTCCAAAGTAGTGGTCTTGCCCTTCACCATTGTCGCCGGGGAGATCTCGCACGGACTCGTGGCGCTAGGGTACGGCCAAGGGTCGCAGGAGAGCTGGCGAAGGAAGAGAGGAAGAAAGAAGGAAGGAAGCAGAAGAGAGCGCACGGCTTAGAAACCCCGAGCCGGCAACTTATAAGGGGCCGCTCCCGAGTGGCTGGCCGGTAGGCCCAGGCCATCCAGTCAAATCCCGCAGCAGACGCACGCGCAGTACGTGGCGAAAAAGGCGACGCGGAGATCGAGGAACTTCCGCTTTATCGCTTCCGATTACTGCGGCCGCTCCCGTCCCGCGCGCTTCCCAAAATCCAAATCCCGCGACATCCGCGGGCCGCAGAACAACTTGCTAAAAAACAGAAGACCCCGATCGTGCCGGCACTCGGTATGGCACGAACAAAGAAATTCACTCGACGGAAGGCCTGGAATGGATCAAGGCGACTGAAAAAGGTTGGCAACGTCATCTGTGACGATTGTCCCGAAACGAGGCGCTCACATAGCCCGAAGAACCAGCGGAAAGACCTCCAACTCTTTCCCCACTCTAACCTCGATCCATTCGGGGGCTAATGATGAAGACATGTACCTAGGGTAGGGACACAGGCCTGACCCAAGAGTCCAACTCTAGGACACCCTTGGGAGAAATCACCTTTCAATCGACTTGAAGGCATCCCACTCGACGGGCTCAAGACACTCGACCAAGAAGCTATCACTCGACCGCCAGGAGATCAGCAGTCGCTCTGTAGGCAGACGGTCAGCCGTTAAGTAGTCTTCATGGTCATTATAGCACTTTATTAGAGGCGTTACCAGTAACGCCCAATCTTAAATGTACTTTAAACCCTGCATTACTGAGGGCAGGAGGGGGCCGGCGAACTCTATATAAGCCACCCCCCTCCTCAGTAGGGGGGGTTCGCACCTCTGTAACCTATACACGCATAATCCAGTCGACCGCCTCCGGGCCCCGAAACGTAGGGCTATTACTTCCTCCGAGAAGGGCCTGCTCGTAAACCTCGCGTGTAACAACTTCCCCATAGCTAGGATCTCGCCTCTCCATACTCACCCCCCTACATCACTGTTAGAGTTAGAACCACGACAGACGACACTCATCTTTTCTCTATCTTCTGCCGCGGTCGGGCTTTGAGCCGTGCTCAATCTCGTACCTTGCAATACAGGCAAGAACGCCTTCTTTGACTGATCCATTTTGAACTTCTTCAATATCTTGTCAAGGTACGTACTCTGTGAAAGACCAATGAGGCGTCTTGATCTATCTCTATAGATCTTGATGCCTAATATATAAGCAGCTTCTCCAAGGTCCTTCATTGAAAAACACTTGTTCAAGTAGGCCTTTATGCTTTCCAAGAATTCTATATCATTTCCCATCAACAGTATGTCATCCACATACAATATGAGAAATGCTACAGAGCTCCCACTCACTTTCTTGTAAATGCAGGCTTCTCCATAAGTCTGCATAAAACCAAACGCTTTGATCATCTCATCAAAGCGAATGTTCCAACTCCGAGATGCTTGCACCAGCCCATAAATCGAGCGTTGGAGCTTGCACACCTTGTTAGCATTCTTAGGATCGACAAAACCTTCCGGCTGCATCATATACAATTCTTCCTTAAGGAAACCATTAAGGAATGCCGTTTGACGTCCATTTGCCATATCTCATAATCATAGAATGCGGCAATTTCTAACATGATTCGGACGGACTTCAGCTTCGCTACGGGTGAGAAAGTCTCATCGTAGTCAACCCCTTGAACTTGTCAATAACCCTTAGCGACAAGCCGAGCTTTATAGATGGTCACATTACCATCCGCGTCTGTCTTCTTCTTAAAGATCCATTTATTTTCTATGGCTCGCCGATCATCGGGCAAGTCAGTCAAAGTCCATACTTCGTTTTCACACATGGATCCTATCTCGGATTTCATGGCTTCCAGCCATTTGTCGGAATCTGGGCCTGCCATTGCTTCTTCATAGTTCGAAGGTTCACCGTTGTCTAACAACATGATTTCCAAGATAGGGTTGCCGTACCACTCTGGTGCGGAACGTGTCCTTGTGGACCTACAAAGTTCACTAGCAACTTGATCTGAAGTTTCATGATCATCATCATTAACTTCCTCTCTAGTCGGTGCAGGCACCTCAGAAACATTTTCCCGAGTTGCGCCACTTTCCGGTTCAAGAGGTAATACTTCATCAAGTTCTACTTTCCTCCCACTTACTTCTTTCGAGAGAAACTCTTTCTCTAGAAAGGACCCATTCTTGGCAACAAAGATCTTGCCTTCGGATCTGAGGTAGAAGGTATACCCAACAGTTTCTTTAGGGTATCCTATGAAGACGCATTTTTCCGACTTGGGTTCGAGCTTTTCAGGTTGAAGTTTCTTGACATAAGCGTCGCATCCCCAAACTTTTAGAAACGACAGCTTAGGTTTCTTCCCAAACCATAATTCATACGGTGTTGTCTCAACGGATTTCGACGGAGCCCTATTTAAAGTGAATGCGGCAGTCTCTAAAGCATAGCCCCAAAATGAGAGCGGTAGATCGGTAAGAGACATCATAGATCGCACCATATCCAATAGAGTGCGATTATGACGTTCGGACACACCGTTACGCTGAGGTGTTCCCAGCGGCGTGAGTTGTGAAACGATTCCACATTTCCTTAAGTGTGTGCCAAATTCGTGACTTAAATATTCTCCCCCACGATCTGATCGTAAGAACCTTATTTTTCTGTCACGTTGATTCTCAACCTCACTCTGAAATTCCTTGAACTTTTCAAGGGTCTCAGACTTGTGTTTCATTAAGTAGACATACCCATATCTAGTCAAGTCATCAGTGAGGGTGAGAACATAACGATAGCCACCGCGAGCCTCAACACTTATTGGACCGCACACATCAGTATGTATGATTTCCAATAAGTTGGTTGCTCGCTCCATTGTTCCTGAGAACGGAGTATTGGTCATTTTACCCATGAGGCATGGTTCGCACGTGTCAAATGATTCGTAATCAAGAGACTCTAAAAGTCCATCTGCATGGAGCTTCTTCATGCGTTTGACACCTATGTGACCAAGGCGGCAGTGCCGCAAGTATGTGGGACTATCATTATCAACCTTACATCTTTTGGTATTCACACTATGAATATGTGTAGCATTACGCTCGAGATTCATTAAGAATAAACCATTCACCATCGGAGCATGACCATAAAACATATCTCTCATATAAATAGAACAACCATTATTCTCGGATTTAAATGAGTAGCCATCTCGAATTAAACGAGATCCTGATACAATGTTCATGCTCAAAGCTGGCACTAAATAACAATTATTGAGGTTTAAAACTAATCCCGTAGGTAAATATAGAGGTAGCGTGCCGACGACGATCACATCGACCTTGGTACCATTCCCGACGCGCATCGTCACCTCGTCCTTCGCCAGTCTCCACTTATTCCGCAGCTCCTGCTTTGAGTTACAAATGTGAGCAACCGCACCGGTATCAAATACCCATGAGCTACTACGAGTACTAGTAAGGTACACATCAATTACATGTATATCACATATACCTTTCGTGACGCCGGCCTTCTTGTCCGCTAAGTATTTGGGGCAGTTCTGCTTCCAGTGACCACTTCCCTTGCAATAAAAACACTCAGTCTCGGGCTTGGGTCCATTCTTTGGCTTCTTCCCGGCAGCTTTCTTACCGGGCGCGGCAACTCCCTTGCCGTCCTTCTTGAAGTTCTTCTTACCCTTGCCTTTCTTGAACTTAGTGGTTTTATTCACCATCAACACTCGATGTTCCTTTTTGACTTCTACCTCTGCTGATTTCAGCATTGCAAATACTTCAGGAATGGTCTTTTCCATCCCCTGCATATTGAAGTTCATCACAAAGCTCTTGTAGCTCGGTGGAAGCGATTGAAGGATTCTGTCAATGACCGCGTCATCCGGGAGATTAACTCCCAGCTGAGTCAAGCGGTTATGCAACCCAGACATTTTGAGTATGTGCTCACTGACAGAACTATTTTCCTCCATCTTACAGCTGAAGAACTTGTCGGAGACCTCATATCTCTCGACCCGGGCATGAGCTTGAAAAACCATTTTCAGCTCTTCGAACATCTCATATGCTCCGTGTCTCTCAAAACGCTTTTGGAGCCCTGGTTCTAAGCTGTAAAGCATGCCGCACTGAACGAGGGAGTAATCATCAGCACGTGTCTGCCAAGCGTTCATAACGTCTTGGTTCTGTGGGACGGGTGCGTCACCTAGCGGTGCTTCTAGGACATAATCTTTCTTGGCAGCTATGAGGATGATTCTCAGGTTCCGGACCCAGTCCGTATAGTTGCTGCCATCGTCTTTCAGCTTGGTTTTCTCTAGGAACGCGTTGAAGTTGAGGACAACGTGGGCCATTTGATCTACAAGACATATTGTAAAGATTTTAGACTAAGTTCATGATAATTGAGTTCATCTAATCAAATTATTCAATGAACTCCCACTTAGATAGACATCCCTCTAGTCATCTAAGTATAACATGATCCGAGTTAACTAGGCCGTGTCCGATCATCACGTGAGACGGACTAGTCAACATCGGTGAACATCTTCATGTTGATCGTATCTTCTATACAACTCATGCTCGACCTTTCAGTCTTCTGTGTTCCGAGGCCATGTCTGTACATGCTAGGCTCGTCAAGTCAACCTAAGTGTATTGCGTGTGTAAATCTGTCTTACACCCGTTGTATTCGAACGTTAGAATCTATCACACCCGATCATCACGTGGTGCTTCGAAACAACGAACCTTCGCAACGGTGCACAGTTAGGGGGAACACTTTCTTGAAATTATTACGAGGGATCATCTTATTTAAGCTACCGTCGTTCTAAGCAAATAAGATGTAAACATGATAAACATCACATGCAATCAAATAGTGACATGATATGGCCAATATCATTTGCTCCTTTGATCTCCATCTTCGGGGCTCCATGATCATCGTTGTCAGCGGCATGACACCATGATCTCCATCATCATGATCTCCGTCATCGTGTCTTCTTGAAGTTGTCTCATCATCTATTACTTCTACTACTATGGCTAACGCTTTAGCAATAAAGTAAAGTAATTACATGACGTTTATGTTGACACGCATGTCATAAATAAATAAAGACAACTCCTATGGCTCCTGCCGGTTGTCATACTCATCGACATGCAAGTCGTGATTCCTATTACAAGAACATGATCAATCTCATACATCACATATATCATTCATCATTCATCACAACCTTTGGCCATATCACATCACAAAACACTTGCTGCAAAAACAAGTTAGACGTCCTCTAATTGTTGTTGCAAGTTTTTACGTGGCTGCTATAGGTTTCTAGCAAGAACGTTTCTTACCTACGCCAAAACCACAACGTGAATTGCCAATTTCTATTTACCCTTCATAAGGACCCTGTTCATCAAATCCGATCCGACTAAAGTGGGAGAGACAGACACCCGCCAGCCACCTTATGCAACTAGTGCATGTCAGTCGGTGGAACCGGTCTCACGTAAGCATACGTGTAAGGTTGGTCCGGGCCGCTTCATCCCACGATGCCACCGAATCAAGATAAGACTAGTAACGGCAAGCAAATTGAAAATATCGACGCCCACAACTACTTTATGTTCTACTCGTGCATAGTAACTACGCATAGACCTAGCTCTGATACCACTGTTGGGGAACATAGAAGAATTTTAAAATTTTCTACGCATCACCAAGATCAATCTATGGAATCATCTAGCAACGAGGGAGAGAGGAGTGCATCTACATACCCTTGTAGATCACGAGCGGAAGCGTTCAAGAGAACGGGGATGATGGAGTCGTACTCGCCGTGATCCAAATCACCGATGACGAAGTGCCGAACGGACAACACCTCCGCGTTCAACACATGTACGGAGCGGATGACGTCTCCTCCTTCTTGATCCAGCAAGGGGGAAGGAGAGGTTGATGAAGATCCAGCAGCACGACGACGTGGTGGTGGATGCAGCAATGATCGTAGCAGGGCTTCGCCGAGCTTCTGCGAGAGGGAGAGGTGTAGCAGGGGAGAGGGAGGCGCCAAGGCTTGGGTGCGGCTGCCCTCCCTCCCCCCTCCTTTATATAGGCCCCCTGGGGGGGCGCCGGCCCTGGAGATGGGATCTCCCAAGGGGGCGGCGGCCAAGGGGGGTGGAGTGCCCCCCAAGGCAAGTGGAGGCGCCCCCCCACCCTAGGGTTTCCAACCCTAGGCGCAGGAGGGCCCAAGGGGGGCCGCACCAGCCCACTACGGGCTGGTTCCCCTCCCCACTTCAGCCCGTGGGGCCCTCCGGGATGGGTGGCCCCACCCGGTGGACCCCCAGGACCCATCCGGTGGTCCCGGTATAATACCGGAGATCCCGAATCTTTCCCAATGGCCGAAACTACACTTCCTATATATAATTCTTCACCTCCGGACCATTCCGGAACTCCTCATGACATCCAGGATCTCATCCGGGACTCCGAACAACTTTCGGATTACTGCATACTCATATCTCTACAACCCTAGCATCACCGAACCTTAAGTGTGTAGACCTTAGGGTTCGGGAGACAAGCAGACATGATCGAGACGACTCTCCGGTCAATAACCAACAGCGGGATCTGGATACCCATGTTGGCTCCCACATGCTCCTCGATGATCTCATCGGATGAACCACGATGTCGAGGACTTAATCAATCCAGTATTCAATTCCCTTTGTCAATCGGTACGTTACTTGTCCGAGACTCGATCGTCGGTATCCCAATACCTTGTTCAGTCTCGTTACCGGCAAGTCACTTTACTCGTACCATAATGCATGATCCCGTGATCAACCACTTGATCACATTGAGCTCATTATGATGATGCATTACCGAGTGGGCCCAGAGATACCTCCCCGTCATACTGAGTGACAAATCCTAGTCTCGATTCGTGCCAACCCAACAGACACTTTCGGAGATACCTGTAATGTACCTTTATAGTCACCTAGTTACGTTGTGACGTTTGGCACACCGAAGGCACTCCTACGGTATCCGGGAGTTGCACAATCTCATGGTCTAAGGAAATGATACTTGACATTCAGAAAAGCTACAACAAACGAACTACACGATCTTTGTGCTATGCTTAGGTTTGGGTCTTGTCCATCACATCATTCTCCTAATGATGTGATCCCGTTATCAATGACATCACCATGTCCATAGCCAGGAAACCATGACTATCTGTTGATTAACGAGCTAGTCAACTAGAGGCTCACTAGGGACACATTGTGGTCTATGATTCACACATGTATTATGATTTCCGGATAATACAATTATAGCATGAATAATAGACAATTATCATGAACAAGGAAATATAATAATCATTTTATTATTGCCTCTAGGGCATATTTCCAACAACCACACCCGCTGAAATACTTGATGCACTTAGGTTGATACCCGATTTAGCTGAGCAAGATATGCTTCGATGTTACGGGAAGTTGGTACTCAATGATCGCCTATTTCAAGCTCTGAAGGAGCTGCCCATTACCATGAGGAAGACATGGCTGCTAATGTTGCCTTGAAGATCAATGCTTTTATGTGTTGTTGAACTTTGAACCATCTATTTTATGTCATGTTGAACTTGGAACTATGTATGTACTGCCTTGTTGAACTTGGAACTACGTATGTATTGCCATGCACTGTTTATGTCAAGCATTTGGACCTATCTTCTAAATTGTTGTGATTTATGTCATGTATGAGACCATATTTGAGACTACATGCTATTTCTTATTGTTTCAAATTTTGTGTTATGTTATCGTAAAAAAATATTGTTGTTATTCTATCACCATTTGTGTTTCCTGATGCTTTTCTAGAATATTTAATTATTTTATTGCTATATATTCATTCATAGTCAGATTTCATTTTTGAGTGATGTAGAACATGGTATAACCTGGTAATGTAGCTATGCAATTCCAAAGTTTGTCATCCAAACAAGATTCTGTATTGAAATCTCAGAGGCATTTCAAGGGCCAATTCGTTGGACAACCAAACATGTGAATTTGTATTCGTCCCATTTCAGTTTCCACACTGATTTGGAATTCAGGCCAATTCAATACGGAGCTCTCCAATGGAGACATCCAAATGAAGCGTTAATTCATCCACCAACAAGTACTACTTTTCATATGTAACACTTGACTCTTACAGTAAACGGTGTGAGAGAAGACATTCACGTTAATAAAGCTCTGAATGTCATAGTAGATAACATGCGAGCAAACTCTATCTGTATTTATCCAAGGAAATACACTACTTAGGTTGTATGATACTACTGTTGATTCAGCAAGTGGCATATCTTCACATTAGAATTGTTACAAATTTCTCAGAGAAAAACTAAAAAAGCATAAATACTTCTCAGTTAACCTGGTCCAAGATCCACAAGAACAAGTCTAAGATAACACCAAATGCAGTCCCAATTCAATTTGCAGGAAAAAATTCTTCTGACTAGAAAGGTAGTCGACGATTCATGGATCGGACCCTGTACGCGTGGCCGTCAGCTCTCAAGTCACTTCCAGAATCTATCGACGGGACGTGCGCTTTCATGTTAATTAAGCAGGAATGCAAAGAGGGTGAGTTCTTCAAGTTACACAAAGGCTACACTCCCCAAAGAAAAGAAAAAGGTGCAGAAAAATGTTTACAGATGGCTACCTTTCTGCATCATGTCTCTCAGTGGGTTTTTTGAGTCTAAACACACTCGCTTTATTGATCAATAATGTTCATAGGGATACAATTCAAGTCTGGGGGGTTTAAGAGCCACACATGGCGCCCCAGGTCCAGACCAAAAGCGTGCTTAGCAAGGCTATGGGCCTCTTGATTTGATACTCTACCTTCAAAGATGAAGGTACAACTCTGAAAAATAAGTAGTCTCCCTAATCTCCTTCACAATGCTCGCATTCATTCCTCCAGTGCCAAGGTTTATGTCCTGAACAACGTTTTTGCAGTATGAAGCAATCTCCACATGAGTTAAAGACAGGTCCAGTGCCAGGGCCATTGCTTCACGACATGCCAGAGTCTCTAGAGTAGTTGGATCAGTAATCCCAACACTCCTGATCACGGAAGATCCCATGTACATCCCGCCCTCATCTCTGCAAATAGCACTGTAGGATCCCTCATCGATCGCTCTGTTGACTGCACCATCAACTCTTATCTTCGCAAAACCCTGAGGAGGCCGGATCCATCTAACCCAGCTTCTGGGAACAGCCACCTGGCGGGTCATCTCCTTTGGTTTACATTCTGCCAGTTCTCTGAGATATTTGGTGACGAACGTGTGTGTGGCCATTGGACTCTAGAGTATATTTTCATGAAGTGCTTGCCGTCTCGCAAACCAGATAGCCCATAGCGTGACCAAAACTTGTGTGAAAACCTCCGCTGGGAGAGCCTCAATCAAAGCAAAAATCCACCTCTTGGCATCCGGTTCCGTTGTCTCTTCCAAGGCTTGGAACGTCTCCATAGGTTGAAGCGCCCACACGGATCTGGCAGCATTGCAATGGATCAAAGATTGCTGCCATGAATCAGTTGCTCCGCAGATACCACAAGTGTCCACCGTTGACATATTCCGCTGGTGGAGGAGATTAGTTGTAGGGATAGACTGCTATGCAAGTCGCCATAGGAAGATCTTGACCTTCGAAGGGACAACAATCTTCCAAAGCTTTGTCCATAGTTTCTATTCTGCTTCCGAGTTGGAAGTGTCTGCTCTTCCTTCCAACCATGCTTCCCGGCTATGTTATGTCGTGACCAACATTCTATATGCCGAGCGAACCGAGAAAATCCCGTTCTTCTCGTGTATCCATGACCAAAAGTCCTCTATGTGTCTGGTGCACAACGGAATGGAGAGGACGGCCGCAGCATCTACTGGTAAGAACACCTCCTGGATAGTAGTCGGATCCCATGTAGCATCCAGTAAAATCAACTCCCCCACAAGATGTGGAGGGTTTGGGGTTCTGCTTGTAATCGGGCGCATGTTATGAGGTCGAGGGAGCCAGTTGTGTTGCCAAATTTGTGTCGTTTGGCCATCACCGATGCGACGAACCAGGCCCTGTGTCATGGTGTCACGCCCTTCGAGGATAGCTCGCCACACCTGCGAGGGTGCGGATCCAAGTTCAGCATGCAGAAAGTCGCTCGAAGGGAAATATTTGGCTCGCAGGATCCGTGCGCTGAGCGACGTCGATTCTGTCAAGATTCTCCATGCTTGTCGGGCAAGTAAAGCTAGGTTGAAGAGCTCAATATCGCGAAACCCTAGTCCTCCACAAGCCTTGGGTCTGGTCATGGTGCTCCAATACACCCATCTTGGCTTTCTTTTTCCTTCCTTACCCCCCACCAAAATTTGCGAATCAACGAGTTTAGGTCCTCACAAAGGCCACGAGGGAGCTTGAAACAAGACATAGAGAACACTGGAACTTCTTGTGCAACTGATTTTATAAGTATTTCCTTTCCTCCGGCAGACAAGATTTTCTCCATCCACCCCTTGATTTTATTCCACATGCGATCTTTGAGGAACTTGAAGGCGCCATTCTTACTGTTACCTACATCAGATGGCAGGCCCATGTACCGCTCCGATAAGGACTCGTTAGTGATGTTCAAGGCACCCTTCACCTCCTGCTTCAGATTGTTAGGACACCCTTTGCTAAAAAACACTGAGGATTTAGACAGATTCACACGTTGCCCTGACGCCATGCAGTAGCGATCAAGCAAGGATGACAACTCATTTGCTCCATCAACATTTGCCTTAACAAACAGCAGGCTATCATCGGCAAAAAGCAAGTGGCTTACCGGCGGGGCCGTTGGAGCTACTTGTATTCCTCTGAGGTGCGATGATTCGTTTGTAGTTTTTAAGAGGCACGAAAGGCCCTCCGCTGCTATCAAGAACAAATATGGAGAAATGGGGTCCCCCTGACGGATCCCTCTCGAAGGCATGAATTCCTCAAGCTTTGTACCATTAAAAAGGACAGAAAACTTTACCGAGCTCACCATTCTCATGACCAAAGATACCCACGTTGGTGCAAAACCCAGCTTGAGCATTATAGCTTCCAAATATTCCCACTCAACTCTGTCATATGCTTTCATCATGTCAAGCTTGACTACGCAGAATCTGTTCCTTTGAGCTTTGTTTCTCGTCATGAAGTGCAAGCATTCGTAAGAAGTAATAATGTTATATGTAATCAGCCTTCCTGGCACGAAGGCTGACTGCTCCTCGGATATGATTTATGGCAGTATCACTTTGAGCCTATTGGACAGAACCTTGGAAGCAATCTTGTAAAGCACGTTACAGAGGCTAATTGGCCTGAACTGAGTAAGCTGGGTTGGATCCTTTACCTTGGGTATTAAGACAAGTATGGTTTCGTTGATCACCTCTGGGCTTTCCTCACCACGTAATATATGCAGCACCACATCCGTCACTTCAGTCCCACACAGAGCCCAATGCCTTTGGAAAAAGTGTGCCGGGTAGCCATCAGGACCTGGAGCTTTAGTGGGGTACATTTGGAATAATGCGATTTTCACCTCCTCAGCCGTGTACGGTGCTAGCAGACCCTCATTCATATCGGGAGTCACCTTGGACGGGACCGACTGAAGTACTTCGTCCACCCCAGATGTGCCTTCCGCTGTAAACAGACTCTTATAAAAAGAGTTCGTCAGGCCCGCCATCTTGGAGGGATCATGCGTCGTTGAACCATCTCCCGTCGTCAACATTTTTATTTGGTTCTTCCGGCGTCTCATGCTTGCTCTTCGTTGGAAGTACTTGGTGTTTTTGTCCCCGTCCGTGAGCCAATCGACTCTCGATCTCTGTCGATGTAAAATCTCCTCCATGTGATACAGCTCCACAAGCTTATCTGAAATTTTGACCTCTGCATGTGAAGGCGCCACTCTCTGGGGGTCATTCTGCAAATTTTCCAGTTCTCTTCACAGCTTTTTGATTTCTTTAGTGACTTGACCAATCGTCGCCCCGCTCCACTGTGTCAAGGAGACCGACAGATTCTGCAGCTTCTTATTTAAACCAGCGACCGTGCCGGCACCAGGTTCTCCTGTCCACAAATGATCAAGAGCATCCTTATACTCTTCATGCTTTTCCCAATACAGCTCGTATCTGAATATTTTCTTGTTGTTTTGCATGGTGGTCCGGGGCTCCAGCTGCAACCTGATCGGCGCATGATCCGATGTTGCTGCTGTCTCGTGGAAGAGCGTTGCATGGGGGAACAGCGCACTCCAGTCATTATTGGCCAAAGCGCGATCGAGGCGAACCCGGCAGTAGGCCCCTCCTGACATTTTCTTTTCAAAAGTCCAAGGTCTCCCCTGGTATCCCAGATCCTCAAGCGTACACACATCCAGCGCATCTCTGAAACCAGCCATCTGAGCTTGCCTTCTTTGACCCGCTCCAACATGCTCATGTGCATATAACACTTCGTTAAAGTCACCCAGGCACAGTCAAGGTAAGGAGCTAGTTGCAACCAAGGATTTTAGAGTGTCCCATGTTTTGTATCTTTCTCCCACTTGAGCTTCGCCATACACACATGTGAGTCGCCAATCAGGGCTATTAAGTGAACTAATAGTGGCATCAATGTGGTACTCTGAATAACCTAAAACATTTATTTTTATTGCATCATTCCAAAACAAACCGAGGCCACCACTACGGCCCGAGCTACCAACAGCATAAGAATGAGTAAACCCTAATGTATCAGAAAGGTTCTCGACACGTGCTTTAGAAATTTGAGTCTCCACTATGCATAGAACGGCTGGGGCAAATCGCTTCGTTAGGTCATGAAGCTCTCGGACTGTCGCGGCTTTGGCCGGGCCGCGACAGTTCCAGCATAAGATATTCATTGTGCCCAGTGATCCTCCTCGTGGGAGGTCACCGATCTTGCATCGTTGGGTTTGTCGAGTGCTCCACCTTTCTTCATGGCAGCTTTATCAGGATTCGTGCGATGTCTCTTCAGGTCTTGCTTTGGTGGGGGGCTTGCAGACACAGCCGAAATTGGAAGAGGAGGGGGAACCTGCGGGGATTGCAGTTGAGCTGGCGTTGCATCTCTTCTGGGATCATCTGGGAGTCGTTTGCGGTTGCCATCCGCTTCCTGCATAACCAAATCATGATCATTCATGTCATCCGGCTCTTGTGCCTTGTTGTTTTCGCTCTCACCGCGACCAGAGCGGCCTCCACGCCGTCCTCCACGCCGGCCCCTGCCACGGCCCCCTCCTGGGCCTGTTCCAACATTCATGCTCCAGGACGCCCTGAGGTCCTTGAAATACAGAGCGGAAGGAGGATGGATGCCATCGCCATGCTCCTTGTACACATGCCCTAGGTGTCCGCAAACCGCGCACCAGTCAGGGAGGCGTTCGTATCTTACGCGGTATATCTGCCTTTTCCCGTCTCGGATCATGGACACAACATTTTTTAGGGGCTTGTGTACATTGATCTTGACCCACACGCGGTAGAAGTTGCCAGCAAAATCTTTTGAGATTGGCTCCGAGAACAAGACTTCGCCAACCCCTGCTGTAAGTGGATTAATAAGATGTGCATATAGACCCAGAACATCATGGATTTGAATCCATATGTTGATGGTATCAAGGGCGACTTCCGTGGGTTTTGTGATTCCATCATAAGGCTCGATCACCACCGCATTACCTCTGAAATTCCACGGGCCCTCCTGCATCACGCGTTCCCAGTCACCTAAACAGAAAAATTGCAAAGTATAGAGGTTGTCCTCCAAAGGGCGAAACTTCACATCATGAGCCAAGTCCCAGGCAGCACGCATGTTCTTGAAGAACCAGTATTGACTGTACGGCTTGTCGATGTGAACCCTGGCCACCACCATCCATCTCACAACATCTGGCGACGCTTGCTTTTCATCAAAGACGACATCGTCAAGGTCCTCCTCATGCAACCCTAACTCAGCCATCATCTTCTCCACCTCCGATGCGGTGTTTGATCCAGACGCCTCACCCGTCATGGATCCCATCCCGCATCCAATCTTGAACCCTAGTCCGAACAACAGATCAGACTTTGCGAACCAACCCTAAACTCTCCTCTCACCCCTACGTGTCGATCAAGGCTGGGCAGCGATACTAGATCGCCCTGTGATCAGCCCGAATCAGCAACCTAGGGGGATCGGAGGAGGGAAGCAAAGATCTCGACAGCGGCGATAAAATCGCCTCCGGGAGGAGGAAACCCTAGCGAGAGGGAAAAAGTTCCTGAGTGAGAATAACTATCACTCTCAGTGGTGGTAACATGAGATCTTCCCATGATACCACGGCCCAAACTGCTACATCCTTCAGGCCTTGGATAGGCTGTTATCAGTCACTCATTTGGCCCATTTTGGACGGTGAGAACCTGGCCTTGGTATACCGACAGGTTAACCGAATCGCCGTCACCAGGCATGGCACCTCTCACTCTCAGAGCATCTCCAGCCGCGCCCCCAACAGGCCCTTCCAGGCCACTTTTTCGGCGTCGGCGCCGAAAAAATGGCCCAGTCACGACCCCAGAAGCCCGTTTTACGCCGGATTGGGCCGAAATTGATGCCGGCGTACCCAACTCGAACCCGGCGCGCTGGGGGTCGCCTGAGGGCAATGGACGGACCATTTTTGGCGCGAACTATGATGTGCCCGCCCTGTCAGCGACGCGCCGCTTCGTCGTCCACATCGCCTCGCTTCCCGCGGGAATCAATGCCAACTGACGCGCTGCCGCGCCGCCGCCTCCATTGATGTCGCGTCTAGCGCGATGCAGCACGCCGGTCAGCATGCCCATTGATGCCGCACAGTGAAGCGTCGCGTTGCCCAGCGCCACGGCCACCCGCCACGCGTCGCCTGGCATGCGCCTCCGCCACCCTTGCTCCGGCTATAAAAGCCGGACTCCTCGCCGGTGAACGCCGCACCGCAGCAAAAAATCGCCCCCCTCGCTCGCACACTCCACACGCCCGTCGACGAGCAATGGCAGCACGGTACCCAGGCGACTCCGCGGCGAAGAACGGCTTCGGCCGCCGCCACCTCCACGAGTAGGAGGCGCCCCTCCTTTTTGAGGCCGACTACCCGGCTCCCCCGGACATGAGGGTGCCAGGCGCGTGGCGCTTGAGCGCCGGCGGCGTGCCGGTGCCACCCGCTCCCACCGGGGCGGACAGGCGGGCAGAGATCGCCCGCGTTAGGTCGTCGCTGACGGAGGAGCAGCGGCGAACGCCGGCGTACTCCCCTGACAACAATGCCTTCTGGACGATCTACTTCGACTGCCGCTGTGATGGCCTGATCGCCTCCACCAATGGCGTCGTGCCCCGCGGCCGCCACAACGCCGAAGGGCGGCGCCAGTGGTGGGGGGTGCCCGGCCGCACCCTCGAGAACGTCCTCGACTACATCGAGGCCGGCAACACGCCGTGCATCGAGTACCCCTCCCCCGCTCCCCCGTCCTTCTCTCGCCGCCGTGGCAGCTCGTGGACGCCGCGGCGGTTGTCGGACGCGACGACCTCCTCCTCCTCGGGCGGATCGCCGGCGGCCTTCGGCCCTTCGCCGTCAAGCCCGAGCCGCAAGACACGGTGGGGGAGTCCCCGCTAGGGCGCCGCACCCGCAGCGGCGCCCTGACCATCCCCGAGGAAGGCCGCGGCGGTCGCCTGCGCCTCGTCTAGCGAAAACCGAGCCGGAGCCTCCCCTGCTCCCGGTGAAGCCGGAGCACCTCGCGATGGCCGCCGCCGACGAGACGGCCATGAAGTGGGCGAGGGAGGACTACGTCCGCGAGCGGGTGGCTCGCTAGCGTCGCGCCATCGAGGAACTCAAGGCGCGCCACCACAGCCCCGTCCGCGAGGTGGACGGCGTCGTCTACCTCGACAGCGACGAGGAGGAGGCCGGGCCATCCTGCGTCGGCGACCATGGACAGGGCTGCGGCAGGGACGGCGGCGGGTGGCAGGGCGAGGACGACGAGGAAGACGACGACGACAACGACGACGGAGACTACACCGACTTCTACAAGCGCCTAGGCATGTAGAAGCCGGACGACGGCGAGGCACGGCGAGGACGGCGTAGCTAGGCCGTGTTTGTTTGTTTTTATTTGTTTTTTGTACAAATTTGAATGAATGTCGCCGAGTTTGGATGAATTTCGACGAGTTTGTGCCAAAAAAACGCCGAATAGATTTAGCCCTAGGGCCGACCTGGGGCGACGACTGGAAAGGCAGTCGCCCCCACGCCGAAAATCTTGCCGGCTCGCCCCCAGGACGCGTTTTTTCGGCGTCCTGGGGGGCCGAACGGCTGAAGATGTTCTCAGGCCCTCAAGTTTGAACTGTTTGACTGTTAGCGCCGTCTCGTGCGATGGAACGGGACCGTTTTTCTGTCTTTCTTTTTTTGGCACGTATGTGCTTTGACTTTTGGGAGATCGGTCGACCAGGTGCGTGCTCTTGCCCATTGAAAATTCAGAGCTCAAACAAATTTGAAACAAATGCCAAGGAGCTAGCAGCACAAATTACGCGGGCGCTCAAACTCAGGGGATGAACCAACAGACATCTCCTCTCGTTAATCCACGCATGGATGTAGTACGTACTCACTCTCGTGGATTTACCATTGACTACCACTTTCTTTATGTGATCCACGAGGTAGTACGTACTCGGTGCATATATTATTGCTACAGTTGCTACTAAGCACTGGCCACTAGTAGAGTGCAATTGACGTCGGGTAGCTAGGTCCATGCAGCACAGATGACCTCTCGACGGCCGACTATCGAGGAGGACTGCAGAGGAATCTAGCTAGCCCGGTCGACCGGGGCCGGGCCGGCCATGTGTGCATGCGTGTGAGACTAGCACCAGCATGTGCCATGCATCGTGTTCGCACCCACGCGTTCTTGTTTCATCTCGACCCTCACGGTTTTTCTTGCCTACAAATTGGAGATCGAACTAGTTGCAAGCGTGAAAAAGCCTTCATGTAGTCGATCGTGAGATTGACCAGAGAGTGCCTGTGCGCGCATGGCACTGTCAGCGGCTCAGTGCAGAGCTTGCCTAGCTTGGTATGCTTTGAGCATATCAAACAATGCAGCAGATAGAGCATGCAGCTCATGCAAACGTGCGTTTGGAGATGCAACAGGTCAACATACATTTGAGGCTTTTGAAGTACGATGCCTTTGCTGAAATATATAGCAGAACCACTCACTGAATTATGTATGTCCTCAGCAAGATGCAGTGTGAACCTACACGTAGCTAGATTCCCAGCAAGGCTGCATTGTATTTGTATACCCAGAAAAGGAGGCTTAGAGTGAGATGGTGCTAATAAAAAGAAAAGTAATGGTGTGCAAGTCAAAGAGTCAGAGATGAACATATGCATGATTATTGGTAGTAGGCGCAACGTACATACAAAACTCTCTTGTCTTGTTCTTCATCTTTGCTTAACCAACCCTAGGAACTATCTCCAAGGGTACGAAGACATCAGCCTAGCTCAAAATTTACAATGTGGCAGTGGCACTGGTCCATACTGTAACAACATGAACCAAAGCTCAGCATGCCAACTACTGATGCACAGAAACATGTACTTTTAGATCTGTTCTGCTGACCAATTAATCAATTCATCCACTAGTAACTACTTCTCATATGCAGCTGTTGATCTATGGATTTTCTCTTACTGTAAATGGTGCGAGACAAGACATATTCTGAGCATCTGAATGAATGCCACAGCAGATAACATGAGCAACTCTCTGCATTAACTTGGCCCCGAGAAATAGAGTACTACTCGGCTTCTAAAAACACTACTATTCCAGTAAGTGGCATATGGCCACTTTAGAATCGTTACAATTTTCTCGGAGATAAAGCATAAATCCTCATCAGATAACCCGGTCCAAGATCCTCAAGAACAAGTCTTAGATAGCACCAAATGCAATCCCAATTCCATTTGTTGATATCGGTAATTCCTCTGACTAGAAAGGGGATTAGTGAACCCTGTTTGCATGACCGTCAGCTAGCTCCAACCCTGGCAACTCAAATCACTTTCAGCATCTATCGACAGGACATGAGGTTTCATACTACAAAAGCAGAGTGAGTTCTTCAGATTACAGAAAGGCCACACTTTCCAAAGGAAAGAAGTACAGAAAAATAATATACGACAAGTCTAGCTTCCTGCATCGTGTCTCTCAGTGGGGGTAATATGAGAAGATTTTGGAATATGAGAATATTAGATCTTCCCACCAATTACCTACTCCCTCCGTTCCAAAATAGATGACCCAACGTTATATAGCAACTAGCACCTGAAAGATGTAGCCTTTTTCTTAAGCTCTCTTATATATGCGGCTTTCAGGCTTTGCGACCGGGTCATAATGATGTCTTAGCCCCGTGAACCAGGGAAAGTTGAAAACTTTGGCGTTTGTTTCTAGCTCGCCTTTTGACAGGATCAGCAGTGATCAGTGATCAGAAAGTGCCTGATTTGGACATTTTGTTACGGTGGAATGTATACGGCTGTTGTACTGCACTACTGCTCGCTGCTGCTTTTCTAATAAAACTGCAGGAGTCTCCGCTTGAACATGGAAATGATTCCAGCTTTTTTGTGCTAATTTGACAGGGCAAGGTGGCAAACGGGGTGCCATTTTCATCATATATATGTAGGAGCTTTTCAGAGATAAGGAATAGTTTGGAAAATGTGTCGTGTGAGGAATTCAGGGTGTTATTCTTGATGAACCATGTGCTAGCACTAGTAGAATGGTTCAGTATTCTGGACGAACCATGTGCTAGAACTAGAGGCGTTCAGGGTTCTTTCCTCCCCCACAATCAGTGAATTCAAAGATGCACGCCTGAGATTTTATCCCTTTTTTGACAGATAGATTAGTCAACCAGAGGCTCATAGTTTAAAGACAGAAACAAGATGGTCACTAGCTGGTCCAAGTTGAACAATGCCGGAGGGCAGTCCAAGGGCTGAACCTTGACTTGGGGTGAGGTTAATTAACTAGTCCAACTAATTAACCGGATTTAGTCAAGCTAGCTACTAGCCTCCTTGCGTCACCATTGTCATGCCTTGCAAGTTTCAACCATCAAGTTTTTGATTAAAAGAAAACTGCTGCTGTCTATGGGTCTCTTACATACGCCATAAGCTAAACTGTGATGCGTACGGAATCTTTGGTTCTTTTAACTGTTGACCAGTTGACACGATACACTGACTGGTGGTACCGGATTAGAGTTGATTATGAGTGCTCTTCGATTAAGAATGTTTGGTTATGAGTGCAATAGTTTACTGTCGATCTGAATCCAAATAAGCTCCGAGTCACCGAAGCAGAGGTGCGTGGGATTGCACGTCAACGCGAGCTAAACTATATAAGGTGCTAACGCAAACTGAAATCATACACAAATAATCATGGGTGTGGCTAGGTCTCAGTCGACTAAGATTTAACCAAGTCTAAATCAACTGACATTACATACAAGAGAGAAGAAGAAAAAATTGAAAAGAAATTTTACACGGATCTCAATATAAGATCTCACGGGTATAACATCGACTGAGACTTAACGAAGTCTCAGTCGACTGAGACTTAGCGAAACTGAATAGTCATTTAGGAGAAGAACGGCCATGATGTTTGTTGTCGTAGTGATCGATGCAGACTAAGTGAGGATGGTACGAACTATAGATTTTACACTCTCAAACTTCTGTAAAATGTCAAACCTGTGCAGTACAAGCATTTTGACTTGCATGCTGTTGTGTTCCTGTGTGTAAATATGCATATCATCCAACGCTAGCTAGCTACCAGGTGAAATTATCTGTGACTAATGATAGAAATTGTATCCCTTTTTTTTCTAAAAGAAGTTGCCGTGTCATTGTTAATTTGTGGACATCAGTGTGCGTCTTCTGATGCTGATCTGCATTTGACTCTGGTTTGGCCTGTTGCTACAGTGTATGTTTTGTCTGACAACAACAATGCCGGAGACTCTTGGCAAACCGCCGAATTAGTAAGCAGTGACAGAGATTCCTACTGCGTTGGATCTGTCCTCGTATACTATAATTAATTGATCGATTGATTTGTTAATTTCTTTTGATTTTCACGTAGTATGTCGGCGTCTCAACTACTCTGAATCTACTTGCAAAAAACAAAAAACAAAACAAAAAAAACTATGCCGAATCTTGTTTTTTTTTGCGCGGGAAAAGGATTCTTATTCCATATTGAGAGAGTTACAGTCGAGAGATAAAAGATCCTCAATACATGATGGTCGTACATGCATCCACACAGCCATGGTATACTCTATATGACTATAATTTGCCAAACGACCGGCAACTCTATTTTGATCCCTATTCAACTTCTGAGGAATAAACTCCCTATGTCTCATCAACTCCTTAATTTCAGCCACAAGATGACCATAGGCAGAATGAAGAAGTCCGTTCCCTGATAGACATAGCAACGCCTCACTTGAGTCAGATTGAACGATGACCGGAAGAGTGGAATGTTGTATAGCTAGCGCCATCCCTTGCATGATTGTATGAATCTTAGCTTCCAGAGAATCGTTACAATTGAAAATAAACCGACATGCTGCAAAAATAAGTGAATCGTCATGTCATCTAAGAATCATTACTGCCACCGCCGCGCCGGATTCCACTAAGAAAGAACCATCAACTGATAGAGCAACATACTCAGTAGACGGAGGAGGCCAAGGTTTAGGACTAGGGGCAGGTCGTCTCACTTCAGGCAAAGCCCAATCAGCAACCGACATTTTACCTTTAATTATTTCCTCTGTATTGAACCTTTTAGCATCTCGAATAGACTTCATATAACTGTCCAAAAAATCAACCGTAGTTGCCACCGGAGGAACCTCTTTATCATGACTAAAATCATTACGTAATTGCCAAATACGCCAAATAAGCATAATCATACAGTCACGCTCTGCATCGGTACAATTAAGCAGCACGTTCAGTAACCATCCTTTGCCACTATTAATAAGTAGCTGGTCCTGGGGGAGCAACCAGACCTTCCTCATGGCCTCCCAGATTGCACGTGCATGGCTGCACGCAATCAAAGCATGGTAGCTATCCTCATCAACAATACCACAAATTGGGCAGGTACTGCACGTCGCTAAGTGCCTATATTGCATGCACGTAGCAGTAGCAAGTGCTCCTGAAGCCGCTCGCCATGCCGTATGCTTCATCCGCAGAGGCACCGAAGATTGCCATATCAGGTTCCAGATGGGTCGGTTCCCGTCAGGGTTAGCGCTGGACGCCCCTCCGGCGAACTGGTCATCATGCACTGTCGTCGCCAAGTGGTACGCACTTCTCACTGAGAACATGCCATTCTTCTCCGGATGCCAGGCAAAGAAATCTTAACGCTGTCTCGGTGAGGTACGAATTTTGAGGATTTCACGTACGTCCATCAGCCAGAAGTGGTCGTTCAATCGTTGCACCATCCATGCACTGTTCTCGTCAACAAAATCAGACACCCGATTGAATCGACAATTCCTTTTAGGTGTAACAGGTCGGAAATTATGGCCACGGGGAATCCAAGGTTCCCTCCATGTCCGTATCAAAGAACCATCTCCAACCCGCCAAATGATCCCTTTTTTACCCAGCTCTAGACCATGTTCAATACCCTTCCATACAATTTAAGGATTTCCAATAAAAACTATATCCAACAGGTTCCCATTGGGGTAGTACTTCGCACGCAATAAGCGAGCACACAAACTGTCTGGAACATCAAGTAGTCGCCAGGCCTGCTTTGCAAGCAATGCCTGATTAAATGCACGCATGTCACGGAAACTCATACCACCTTTGGTCTTTGGGAGTCTCATTTTATCCCAACTCAACCAAGCCATCTTTCTTTTACCTTTCTCCACTCCCCACCAATATTGCCGCATTAATCGAGTGAGATCATCTAGAACAGACACTGGTAACCGGAACACACTCATAACATAGGTGGGTATGGCTTGTGCAATCGACTTAATTAACAATTCCTTACTCGAAGTGGCCATAAACTGTTCACTCCAGTCAACAAGTCTCTTCCGTAGTCGGTCCTGGAATGTTTCAAAATTCCCCTTGTGCATTCTTCCTCCAGGAACCGGCAAACCAAGGTACTTAGGATCAAAAACCTCTTGCGACACCTCCAATATAGACTTAATACTCATGGCATCTGGTAACAAACAATTATCGGAGAAGAGGATGGAACATTTTGCAGGGTTAATAAGTTGCCCTGTTGCCGAAGCATAAGTGTTCAACAAACCTCTCACCAATGTTGCTTGCTCCACAGAGGCACGAAAAAATAGCAGCGAATCATCCGCAAAGAGGAGATGTGATATAACTGGGGCTCTCTGACAAATCGTGATCCCTTCTAATCCTTCAACAGCCATTGACTTACTGAACAAAGCAGATAATGCGTCAACAACAAAAAGGAATAGGAAAGGAGACAATGGATCACCTTGTCGCAGCCCTCTTGATGGAGTGAAGGACTCCAATAATTTACCATTGAATTGACACAATATTTCACCGAAGTAACACATGCCATAATATGATTAATCCACCCCTGATCAAAGCCCCATTTAATAAGGGCTTTCTCCAAAAAGACCCAGTCCACACGATCATATGCCTTCGACAAGTCTAACTTGTATGCACACAAAGCAGGGGAGCCCTGTTTCAAGGACTGTATATGGTGAATGCACTCGAAGGCAATTACGGAATTGTCCGTTATAAGTCGTTCGGGAACAAAAGCGCTCTGATTATCTAAAATAAGATCCATGAGCAAATGACGTAATCTATTCACCATGCACTTCAAAACTATTTTTTATAACACATTACACAAACTAATCGGTCTAAAATCCTTTAGTTCTTTAGGATCCTGAACTTTAGGAACTAAGACGATCGCCGTGTTGTTCACACCCTCAGGCATGACTCCTGTTTCAAAAAACTCAAGCACATCAGCAACTATTTCAACCTTAAGCACCGCCCAATTGCGTTGAAAAAAAGGTGCCAGGAACCCATCTGTACCTGGCACCTTTAGTGGGCCTATTTGAAATAAGGCGTTAGATATTTCTAAGGTGCCTATTTGAAATAAGGCGTTAGATATTTCTTTCTCCGTATATGGTTCACACAAAGAAGCATTCATTTCGGGTGTCACCTTAGGCAGAATATAATCCAACACCGACTCAGGAGAGAGGGTGGGATCTTTAGAAAAACCTCTTTGAAATACGAGGTTGCCATACGTTCCATATCCGTCGGAACATTACACCAAGTACCATTCTTTCAAAGAAGCCGTTGAATATAATTACGATGTGACCGCCAAACAGCTCGACGAAAAAAGTATTTAGTATTAAGATCGCCTTCTTTCAGCCATGTAATACGCGAGTGTTGTAGCCAGAGCATCTCCCCGCGATACAGTAACTCATCCATCTCTTTCATTTTGGCACGGATTAGGTTGCAATCAGCTGACTGCAATTTCAGCTCCTCCAGATCAGCTCTAAGTTCCTCGATCTTTTTAGTGACGTGACCAAAGTTCTTAGCACTCCACGTGTGCAATCTTGCCATGACTGATTTAAGGGAGTTTGCGACCTCCCCCATGTGACTAGCAGGCCTTGATTTTGCTCAGGCATTAGCTACAACTTCTGGTAGTGCTGAATGTCATTCCCACATGATTTCATAACGTAATGGAGGGCGCTGTCTTGGAAGGTCGGCGACGACCTCAAGCTGAACAAGTACCAGATAGTGGTCGGAGCACGGCGAGGCTAGGTGCAGCACCCTTACCGAAGGAAATAAGTCCCGCCATGCGTCGTCCGCAACTGCCCGGTCAAGCCTTACTTGGACGTTATTGTTAAGCTGTGATTTGGTGAAAACTGGCTCAACGCATCTGGTGCATGGCCTATCACTTTATATAGGGTACCAAGTGGTACAATACAGGTACAAATACAGTTATGGTACAATATACAGTCTAACATCCTCCCTCAATCTTAACTGTGGCCTGAGGTACTTAGTAAGTTAAGATTGTGTCTACAGCCTATGAACAAAGGAAGAGACAACGGTTTGGTGAAGATATCAGCAAGTTGATCCTTGGAGGAGATGAACTTGATCTGCAGGAACTTCTGTGCAACACGTTCTCTCACAAAATGATAATCAACTTCGATGTGTTTTGTTCGGGCATGAAATACCGGATTCGATGAGAGGTATGTGGCACCAATGTTGTCACACCAAAGGACAGGAGGCTGACTGTGAGAGATCTTCAATTCTCGAAGAAGGTACTGGACCCAAATGAGCTCAGCAGTGGCATCAGCAACCGCCTTGTACTCAGCTTCAGTGCTACTCCGAGAAACTGTAGCCTGTTTCCGAGCACTCCAGGCGATCAGATTAGAACCAAAGAATACTGCATATCCCCCCGTGGATCGCCTGTCATCTGGGTTACCAGCCCAGTCCGCATCACTGAAGGCCGAGAGCACACTAGAAGGCGTCCGCCGGAGATGAAGTCCATAAGAGGCAGTGGAGCGAACGTAACGTAGAACACGTTTGACGGCAGTCAAGTGAGGCTCTCGAGGAGCATGAAGATACTGGCAGACACGGTTAACTGCATATGAAATATCAGGCCGTGTGATGGTGAGGTACTGAAGAGCCCCAACAAGGCTTCGATGCTCGGTAGCATCATCAGCAGAGTGGAGATTCCCATCAGTAGCAGAAATAGTCACAGTGGAGGACATTGGAGTAGTAGTAGCTTTGCACTCCAACATGCCAGCATGCTGCAGGAGATACTGAGAGTAATTCTGCTGAGAAAGAGCAAGACCATCATGTGGATACGTGACCTCCAGACCAAGAAAGTAATGAAGTTTGCCCAGATCATTGACAGCAAAATCAGAACTGAGTGCCAGAACCAAACGACCAGTCGCCGCAACAGAGGAGCTGACAAGGATGATATCATCAACATAGACCAGAATGTACATGGTGACTTCCGGTCGTTGAAGAATAAACAGTGAAGTATCAGTAGTGGAGGGCACAAACCCATGAGCACGAAGCGCAGAACCCAGCCGAGCATGCCAAGCGCGAGGAGCCTGTTTGAGACCATAGAGCGCTTTCACCAAACGACAGAGATGCTGAGGACGATCAGGGTCAACATACCCAAGGGGCTGACGCATGTAGACCTCCTCCTGAAGAACACCATGAAGAAACGTATTCTGAACATCCAATTGACGAAGAGACCAACCTCGTGTGACAGCGAGTGACAGGAGCAGTCGAATAGTGGTTGGCTTAACAACAGGACTGAAGGTATCCTCGTAGTCAAGACCATGCCGTTGCTTGAAGCCCTTAGCAACCAGCCGAGCCTTGTACCGCTCAATAGAACCATCTGCGTGTCGTTTGACCTTGAAGACCCATTTGGAATCAATGACGTTGATACCTGGACGAGGAGAGACCAGCTGCCAGGTGCCATTCTGACGAAGAGCCTGAATCTCGAGGTCCATAGCAGCACGCCAGTGAGGAATACTCATCGCTGCTTGATAGTGTCGAGGTTCCGCCGTAGGATCTGACTGCGCTTGAGCCAAGCAGGCAGCAATTCATGCAACAGTGCCATCGGTGTATTTCTTGGGCCGGCGAATACCGCTCCGGCTACGTGTATGCGGCCGAAGAACCACAGGAGCTGGAGGCGGGTCAGCCTCTACCTCGTCAGGAGAGGCAGGCGACGGTGAAGGGGACGGGCTCCCGAGCGGCGAGGCCGCATGCGAGGCAGGTACGGGCGAGTCCGGCCCAGGCGAGGAAGCTGACGCGGGCGAGGCGGGCTCAGGCGAGGCTAGCCCAGGTGAGGCAGGCGGGGGCGACGCAGGCGGTGAAGACCGCGCAAGCGAGGCAGGAAGCAGAGGAGGCCCACTGCCAGCCGATCGCGCGAGCGATGGAGCGGCTGGGCCAGGCGGAGTCGAGGAGGCGGCCTCGGGGCGCTCGCCCGCTGCATGTCCCATGCAGCGATCGATGACGCCGTCATCAGAAGCAGGTGCTGGCGACTTCGGTTCGTCAAGGAGCTCGAGGCGAGCGCCACGTCCGGTACCTGCACCGTGGTTAGGCAATAACACAGGCGAATATGCAACATCCTCAAGTTGATCAGGCGAAATAAAGATGCTATGAGTGGATGATGACAACGATGGGGAAGATGGCAGATTCGAAAAAGGAAACAGATTTTCATCAAACACGACATCACGAGAAATATAGACTCTATTTGTGGGAACATGGAGACATTTGTAGCCTTTGTGAAGAGCACTATACCCAAGGAAGATGCACTTTTTGGAGCAAAACTCAAGCTTGCGACTGTTATAGGGCCGAAGGTGCGGCCAACAAGCACAACCAAAAACCTTGAGGAAAGTACAGTCAGGGAGTTCATTAAACAGCAGTTCAAGCGGTGTCTTCATTTTTAATACTCGAGTAGGAGTTCGATTGATCAAGAAACAAATAGTGGTAAAAGCATCACTCCAAAACCGAAAGGGCATGGAGGCATGAGCTAGAAGTGTAAGACCAGCTTCAACTATGTGGAGGTGCTTGCGCTCAACTGCACTGTTGTGCTGATGTGTATGTGGGCATGAAACACGATGAGATATCCCAAGCTTATTAAAGAAAGAATTGAGGTTGCGGTATTCGCCCCCCCCCCAATCTGACTGAACATGAATGATCTTATGCTTGAGGAGTCTCTCAACATGCAATTAAAATTGTACAAACATATGAAACACATCAGCTTTGCTTTTTAGGAGATAAAGCCACGTAAAATGACTGTAGGCATCAATGAAGCTGACATAATATTTATGACCACTGACAGAGGTTTGGGCCCCATACATCCGAAAACACAAGCTCTAATGGAGTAGTAACAACTCGAGATGAAGACACAAACGGTAACTGATGACTCTTTCCCTGTTGACAAGCATCACAAACTGCTAAAGCTTTATTACTAGATGACGTAGGGAGCTCATGTCGATGCAAGACATGGCTAACTATGGGAGACGCAGGATGCCCAAGCCGGGCATGCCAATGGGACACCGACGTGCGAACAACGCTGAAGACCTCCGGAAGGGATGGCGCCTCCAACGCATACATGCCCTGATGGATGCGACCTCTAAGCAGAACCTCCCGTGTGGCTCGATCCTTAACCAAGAGATGAAACAGGTGAAATTCACAAAACACATCATTATCATAAGTAAACTTACGAACAGATACTAATGGACGAGTGACAAGTGGGACGCGAAGGACATTACGAAGGCGAAGGCGACGAGAGGAACTAGACAGAAGGGAGGCCTGACCAACATGAGCAATGGGCATACCTGAACCATCAGCGGTGCGGACCTTGTCACGGCCGCGGTAGGGCTCCAGCGCCTGGAGTCGAGCAGCCTCATTGGTCATGTGCTCCGTGGCACCCGTGTCGAGGTACCGGGCGGGATCGATCGGATATGATGGCGTGTACCCGCCTGCGCCGGGGTAGGTACCGCCAGGATGGCCGGCGGAACTCTGTTTGGCGATGGCAGCTTGCTTCTCGTTGTCGCGCCCATCGTTGTCGATGCCAAGGAAATCCCTCTTGAAGCGACGGTGGCAGCAAGAGGCATAGTGCACGTGGATGCCACACAGCTGGCAGTCGACGTTGGGGCGGCCGCGGCGATCGGTGGTCACTGGAGGGCCACGGGATGACGGTGATGGAGGGGGTTGGCGGCCACCACCTCCCATGGGCGGGCCAGTTGTAGGACGAGGTGGACAATGGCCACCAGCACCACGGTAGGTGGCGTGGGCCTGAGGGTCATTCAGCTGCATCTCGGCATGGCAGGCGTCAACGCGTTGTTCGGTGGAGAGGAGGCGCGAATACAAGTCCCGGGAGGACAGGGGCATCTCACGACCCCGCACCGCCTCAACTAGGTTGTCGTAGTCCTGATCGAGGCCCCGAAGAACGAAGTCAGTGAACTCCGTATCACGAAGCGGCTCCCCGATAGCGGACAAGGTGTCGGCGATCGTCTTGATCTTGTTGAAGTAGACGTGCGTGGAGGAGTCGAGCTTCTTGCACTCGAGGAGTTGTAGACAAAGAGCCGACGCGCGAGCCGAGAAGTGGGCCGAGAAGCTGTCTGCCATCGTCGCCCAGACGTCAAGGGACGTGGCGGTGAACACCACCAGCCTAGCAACTCCTTCCGTCAGGAAGGACTGGAGCGCGGACAGGACAGCCTGGTCCTGTGCGACCTAGGCGCGGTACGCCGAGTTTTTGGCCGAGACTCGGGCGCCGGTGGTCGTGACCGCAGGGACGAGGCGGGGCGGGCACGGGTGGCTCCCGTCGACATAGCCTTCGAGATGACGGCTGCGAAGGAGCGGTAGGATCTGCGCCCGCCAATACAGGTAATTATCCTGCGTGAGGCGCACCGTGATGAGGTGCGTGAGCTGATAGGGACCATTGCCCGGGTCGTCGGCGACCGGGGATCTAGCAGGGGCAACGACATCAGCCGCGGTGGAGAGGATGGGTTGCGTCACGGCCTCGGGCACGACCGAGTAGGGGCCGAGGGACGGCGAGGCCGGGGGCACCGATGGGGCCGGGGGCGGCACCGCGCTGAACGGCACCAGCGGCGCCGACGCGTAGGACGACAGCGGAGGGAAGAACCCTGGAGCGAACTGTGACGAGCCGAGGTACAGAGGGCGCGAGGTGGTGGATGTGGCCATCTGACTCGTGGTGCTGGCGGCGAGGATCGCCGCGAGCTGGGGCGGGATGAAGGGCGCCACCGCGGGTGATGATGCGGAGGCGGGCAGGGCAGCAGAAGAGGCCGAGGGAGCGCCAGAGGAACTCATGGCGATGGCGATCTTGGCGGCAGCGCGACAACCGAGGAGGCGGCGGCGGCGGCCAAGGACAGGGGGCGGCGGCTAGGGTTTTGGAAACCTAGTTTGATACCATGTTAAGCTGTGATTTGGTGGAAACTGGCTCAACGCATCTGGTGCGTGGCTTATCACTTTATATAGGGTACCAAGAGGTACAATACATGTACAAATACAGTTGTGGTACAATATACAGTCTAACAATTATGATCTCTAGATTGTGCATTATCATATGTATAGGGAAAACCGGAGAACCCTAGATCCTACAACTAACACACTTCCAAGCACTGCTTAAACGCCAACATTTGATTTTCAGGTCTCGTACAGCGGGATAAGTGTTCATGTTGCCACATAACCTCATTAAAATCTCCACAAACAAACCACGGGTCTTGTGAAACATCACGTAATCTAGCTAGATGATCCCACATCAAATGATGATCTTCCACCCGAGGTTCATCATAAATAAAGGTACCCCACCAACTGACATTAGTACCATTATCCATGACGTGCACGTCAATGTAACGTGCACATCTATCCATAACAGTCACCGTTAAAGCTTCATCCCAAAATAAGGCCAAACCTCCACTTCTACCATTACTACTAACAGCACTTAAACCCTTTAGTCCTAGTCTCCATTTAAGCTTCTCCATCTTTTCTTTAGTTTGCCTCGTCTCTGAAAGAAAGACAAATTTGGGGAAGTTGGCTTTTGCAAGGGCCAACACCTCACGAACTGTCCGGCGGTTCCCCGCCCCCCGACAGTTCCAACTTAAGCAATTCATTGCTCCTGACGGGGCACCACATTTGGCCCCGTCAGTTTGCCAGCGGCCCCATGGCTGGTCACTTCCGTATCCACCTTTCTGCCCATGTCCATATCCCCATGAACTGTTTGTACCTCACCACTTGAGCTCTTGACTCTGTCTTTCTTTTGCTTTCCACCATCTGCCGAGTTGACCTGAACACCTGCACCTTTATTTTCTGCACTAGCCAACGATTGCACCTCACTCTCATCTGCAGATCTCTGTCCCAACACCGAGTCTGCATCATACATATTCACATCTGATAGCCCATAAGAGATGACCAAGGAGTTGTTGGCACGCACACTAGGGTACATAGCAGATGACTGTAGTAAATCAGCCGGTCTAAAATTATTCAGTGGAGGTTGGATGAAGGAGTTGTTGGTACGCTGAATCTTGTTGCGGGTTAGTATAGTGTCTTGACTGATGAAGCACTTTCACTCAGACTATATGTGGTGTAGATTAGTTTGGATTGTCAAACTATATGTTCGAGTTACACATATTAATTTTCTTGCAATCTTCAAGGCTCTCTTTTTAGATTGACATGGTTGGCTTGCTGAATGTTGATTGTTGAGTAAGCATGAATAGCTTAAAAGAATAACTTGGTTGACTCGTAGAAATGTTGTCGTGTTGTGTCAAGACTTGGGTTGCCGCATCAACAAAATGTGTATGTTTTGTCTGACAACAGCAATGCCGGAAACTCGTAGAAATTACGAAAATTCTAAACCAACGGACCTTTACGGGGTATTACAGGGTCTCTCTTCGCTAACTAATCTTCACCCCCCCCCCCCCCCCCTTTTCGGGGGTATGCGCCCCCTATCTTGATTTCTTCCAACCAGATGGTCCCAGCTCAGCTTCCCCGTAAAACTCCGTTACCATGTGCTCATGTGTGTCGAATCGATGATGGACGTTGTTCATTTCGTCTGATGTCCTAATTTTTTTTTGCGGGGTTACCGTATCAACAAAACCGCTTGATTCCTCTCGCTGATTGACTCTTCCGCCGTCTCGTGCGGTGCAATGGAACCATATATGTTTCGTTTGTTTTGGGGAGCATGCAGGGCACGCATGTGCTTTGACCACTGGGACTTTGGGAGGGAGGTCGAAAAGATTCGATGCATGTCTTGTCCGCTGAATATTCTGATCTGGAGTAAAAAAAATTGTACGGTAGAGCTAAATTAGCCAAACAAAATGCCGAGGAGTTTGCACAAATCGCGCGCCAAACTCGGAGGAGGGACCGACATATATCTCCTCCCATACTGTAGTACTTCCTCCATTCTTAAATATAAGTCTTTCTAGATATTTCAACAAATAACTATATACGGAGTAAAATGAATGAATCTGTACTCTAAAATATGTCTACATACATTCATATGTTCTCGTTCATTAGAAATGTCTCAAAAGACTTATATTTAGGAACGAAGGGAGTATATATCTGCATCAGTTGCTAGTGGGCATGCATCGGCGACTGGAGAAGAAAAGTTTGCAGGCTAGAGTTGACATCGGTCGACGCACACGGATGGCTCGGTCGAGGAGGACTGGAGAGAAATCTATCTATATCTAGGCGGACAGCAATCGCAATGCTGATTGACGAGCTGCATGCATTGTCGTGGTTCTAAGTCTGACAGTAGAATAGGGGTAGTATAACGGAGCATGATCTATCGAGATGCATATGGGTGACACGGTGGTTTTAGCGAGTTCGGGCCTCTCACGATGGAGATAACAACCCTACGTCTCGTGCTCCGGAGAGGCTTTGTTTTATCTGAGTATACATCCGGAGATTACAATGTGTGTGAGAGAGAGGAACGGATCCCCATGCCTGAGCTAAGTCCTGAGACTAATGGTGAAAAGAGAGAGAGGTGGTAGAAGAGACCCCCCTTAGTCTAGTGGTGGGGGTGGCTTATATAGAGTGCGCCATCCCCTCACCTCCTACGTTACAAAGTGGGGTATGAATGCCATAATGCCAGCCCACCATTAAGCCCTCACTATTAGAAAGATGCCGACTGCTTTGCTGCCTGCTGGCCTTCGTATATCCGAGTGAGTCGTACGGTCGAGTGGTGAACTGTCATCCGAGTGGATGGTATGTTGCTTGGTCGAGTGGATAGTATGCTGCTTGTCCGAGTGAATAGTGTGTCTGTATGAAATTGACCTGGACCCACATGTTGTGTGGACCCCATGCTTCATGATATTTCGACCCTTCGTGGGCCTACCTGTTATGTATATCCCCAACATTAGCCCCCGAATCGATTGCGATTTTGCAGAACGAGTTGGTGTAAGACACAGTTTGGTCCGAGTGATTACAGAAATACTCGGTACATGTCGTCGCGCTTTCAGATGACCAAGGTTTGAACAAAATCTCAATGGATTCCGGCACCACGCTTCCCGACTGATCGAGGTAAGTGTCTGCGAGGAGCAACTTGGTGACATTCGTTCATCTCTCGGGAGAGGTTTAACTCGTGATCTGAGTATGGGTGTGTCATCAAATCCGTGCAAGATTGACACATGGACTGCTCTCTTAGAGAGATGCCATTCTTATCCCGGAGGAACGTCAATACGAGTCGGTTTTAGATCCACACTTGTGAGTTTCACACTTTGAGTCCTAGAAGAAGGCTCAAAACAGGTCCACGGAGGAGCGTTAAACTCGCCTTATAGAATATTTTTTTGGAGAGATTTGGAGGTGGGCCTGCATCGAGTAACTGATTACTCGGAATTTCTTCATGCCTGGAACGTGTCTTTTTTTTGTTGTTTGGCCGTCACTCGGGTTGGGCGGACCGTTCCGAGTGGATACCATTCCAGTGGGGGCACGCTGAGTGCACCCACTGGGTGTAGTCCCCGAGACTGCCGTTGACTGCGGGCTGTCGGCGGGAGTCTTAGAGCCTGTCTTTTTGGTTGTTGTTCACCACTCGGACTGGTCAGGCCGTACCGAGTGGAGATTACTCCAGTGGGGGCACGCCGAGTGCACCCACTGGGTGTAGTCCCCGAGACCGCCGTCGACTGCAGGCAGTCGGCGGGGGTATGAGAGAACTAAAACTCTTCTTAGCTGGCACTGATCAAACTTGTTCTTCTTTGACTCGGAGGTCGAGTAATACTGGAGATGGGTTTGCATCGAGCAAAATGTTTCTTTCTGAGTTCTCTTCCAGTGGGGGCACGCTGAGTGCACCCACTGGGTGTAGTCCCCGAGCCTCTGTCGGACTAGATGAGTCTGGCAGAGGGTTTAAGTCTCTCGGTAAACCTCCATGCAGTTGGCACGGCAAATATCTTTGTCTGGAATTGAATCAATCGGATGGATGCGTAACAAGGTGGTTGTACGAACGACGTTCGATGAGTAAGGTCGCCTGTATTCAGCGATGGCGCTTCATTTTTACCCTTTTGCATGAAAGGGGTATTTATCCAAGTGGACGTGCTTCACTTATAGATCTTCGGCGAACCGAGCATGTATGGTCAGAAGAATATTCCTGATGTGATCAACAGGTTGACCAAATGGGCGTAACCCCTGAGGGTGACATGGCCAGCTGCCGTGCGTAGCCCCCGAGTGATGCTCGAAGGAGGTAAGCTTGCTACAGAGTGTGATATGAGGTTTGACCATATGAGTAACTTAGTTGTTCCCGTGCTGGGGGTGTAGAGGTAAAGACATGTCCAACTGATGGTGACGCGCGAGGCGGCAGAGGGGCGATGATGTGTACAACCGAGTGACGATGCACGGGGCGGTCGAGTGGTGAAGACACGCGCAACTGAGTGGTGACGCGCAGAGCGGTCGAATGGTGATGACGTGTGAAGTGGTCGAATGTAGGACTACATATCTAGCCAAGTGAAGATGCACGGGGCAGCCGAGTGGTGAAGACGTGTACAACCGAGTGGCGGGGCGCGAAGCGGCTAAGGCGAAGTCGTGTGTCCCCGGACAGTGAAAATGGTTCTCGGAGGACTTAGTCGAATACTTTCGAAGCTTATGTAGTGACAAGTTTGGTGTAGTGTGGTTGCGATGCAACAAGACCGGCGTGACAACTGAGTCTGAGTAGGAAAGAAGATGGCGTGCAGAGCATCCGGGTGATTATAAAACTTGTCCAAGTGGCGGATCGAATGCACTTGTTGAAGTGAAGGATCTAACTGGTGATGAAGTACTCGACCACTCAGACGAGTGTCATTCCAAATGAGGTGTAGCCTCCGAGTGCGGCGTAGCCCTCAAGCATACTACAGGCTTCGACAACGGACATGCCGGAATATGAGAAATATAGTCTTGAATGGATGATTTGCAATTCATCGAGTCGGATTTGGGTAAAGATGAGGAGAAGATTCCGAGTGATGCTCGAAAGAGGCAAACTCGCAAAAGAGTGAAGTGTGAAGTTTAATTACGAAAGGGACTTATCTGTCTCATGCCCGACGAGATCTATATCATTGATACGATGAAGAGAATTCCATAGAGGGGTTGGCCGGACGTGTTTGAAGTCAACAGAGCGACAAGGTCAGTGTTGTGGTGCGCTAGGACCAGTATGGTGACCGAGTCCAGGCAACGATGAAGTTGGCGCGTAGGGCCGTCGAGTGATCGCGTAACTTGTGTAAAAAATGGCACAAGTCAACACAATAATTTCTTGAGGAAATTTGATGTGTGCTGAAATGATTTGTGTGAATAACACCCATAGACACCCGCTGGGAGTGCAAGGGGCTTGCTGGTTGACCAGCAAAAGTCTAAAAGAACGAAGGATTCGTTCGCACTTGTCGAAGCGAGAGATCCTACTGAACTCGTTGGAATACTGGCTAAAATAAAACGGAAGTGTAGTGTTTCGACTGAGTTGCAGCCCCGGAGGACCGATGCAAACTCGAAATGAAGAACGACACATGGTGTTCGTGAATGATATGTGAAAAAATGGAAGTTGGACTTGGGAGTCACATAAGCAGTACTAAGCAAGTATGTGAAAATAAGCAGTCGAGCGTAGAGGTACACTCGGTGGCGTGGCCTCCGAGTGAATGTGACGTGTGAATTATTGAATACTCGGTACGAAAATAACAGAATGCAAAATGACTTAGCTGTCTGAAGGCGCACGGGGCGGTCGAGTGGTGATGAGGTGACCAACCGAGTGGCGACGCGCGGGGCAGACGAGTGGTGATGAGGTGACCAACCGATTGACGACGCACAGGGTGGCCGAGTGCTGATGAGGTGACCAACCGATTGACGACGCACAGGGCGGCCGAGTCCTGATGAGGTGACCAACCTGGTGGCGACGCACGGGGCGGCCGGGTGGTTATGAGGTGACCAACCTGGTGGCGACGCACGGGGCGGCCGAGTGGTTATGAGGTGACCAACCTGGTGGCGACGCACGGGGCGGCCGAGTGGTTATGAGGTGACCAACCTGGTGGCGACGCACGGGGCGGCCGAGTGGTTATGAGGTGACCAACCTGGTGGCGACGCACGGGGCGGCCGAGTGGTTATGAGGTGACCAACCTGGTGGCGACGCACGGGACGGCCGAGTGGTTATGAGGTGACCAACCTGATGGCGACGCACGGGGCGGCCGAGTGGTTATGAGGTGACCAACCTGGTGGCGACGCACGGGGCGGCCGAGTGGTTATGAGGTGACCAACCTGGTGGCGACGCACGGGGCGGCCGAGTGGTTATGAGGTGACCAACCTGGATCGTGTTTTTGAACTTAGGCGAGTACTGGACTACATCTAAGCCCTCGAGTGGGAGGGTTGCTCTCCACTCGGTAGGATTTTTTTTTTGAAACTTAGGCGAGTACTGGACTGCAGCTAAGCCCCCGAGTGGGAGGGTTGCTCTCCACTCGGTAGGATTTTTGAAACTTAGGCGAGTACTGGACTGCAGCTAAGCCCCCGAGTGGGAGGGTTGCTCTCCACTCGGTAGGATTTTTTTGAAACTTAGGCGAGTACTGGACTGCAGCTAAGCCCCCGAGTGGGAGGGTTGCTCTCCACTCGGTAGGATTTTTTTTAAAACTTAGGCGAGACGGATTCGCAACTAAGTCACCCACTGGGTGTTACACCCAGTGGGTGATTGAGAGCATATAAAAAGAATAACAATCATTTATGAGATTGTAAAAACTGTGTCGCGGGGTTACCGGGTGGTGATGAGGTGACCAACCGATTGACGAGGCTCGGAGTGGTCGAGTGGTGATGAGGTGACCAACCGATGCGGGGCGTCCGAGTGACGTAGACGCGTCCCGCAGAGTGGCGACGCGCGGAGCGTCCGGGTGAAGTAGACGCGTCCCGCGGAGTGACGATGCGCGGGGCGTCCTGGTGAAGTAGAGGCGCGTGCCGCGCAGTGGCGACGAGCGAGGCGTCCGAGTGACGTAGACGCGTCCCGTAGGGTGGAGACGCGCGGAGCGTCCGGATGATGTAGACGCGTCCCGCGGAGTGACGATGCGCGGGGCGTCCTGGTGAAGTAGAGGCGCGTGCCGCGCAGTGGCGACGAGCGAGGCGTCCGAGTGACGTAGACGCGTCCCGTAGAGTGGCGACGCGCGGAGCGTCCGGATGATGTAGACGCGTCCCGCGGAGTGACGATGCGCGGGGCGTCCTGGTGAAGTAGAGGCGCGTGCCGCGCAGTGGCGACGAGCGAGGCGTCCGAGTGACGTAGACGCGTCCCGTAGAGTGGCGACGCGCGGAGCGTCCGGATGATGTAGACGCGTCCCGCGGAGTGACGATGCGCGGGGCGTCCTGGTGAAGTAGAGGCGCGTGCCGCGCAGTGGCGACGAGCGAGGCGTCCGAGTGACGTAGACGCGTCCCGTAGAGTGGCGACGCGCGGAGCGTCCGGATGATGTAGACGCGTCCCGCGGAGTGACGATGCGCGGGGCGTCCTGGTGAAGTAGAGGCGCGTGCCGCGCAGTGGCGACGAGCGAGGCGTTCGAGTGACGTAGACGCGTCCCGTAGAGTGGCAACGCGCGGAGCGTCGGGATGATGTAGACGCGTCCCGCGGAGTGACGATGCGCGGGGCGTCCTGGTGAAGTAGAGGCGCGTGCCGCGCAGTGGCGACGAGCGAGGCGTCCGAGTGACGTAGACGCGTCCCGTAGAGTGGCGACGCGCGGAACGTCCGGATGATGTAGACGTGTGCCGCGCAGTGGCGACGAGCGAGGCGTCCGAGTGACGTAGACGCGTCCCGTAGAGTGGCGACGCACGGGGCGTCCGAGTGAATTTGGGTCCGTTGCCGAGTGAACTTGAGTCTGCGTTCGAGTGGATTCATCGGTCTGAACTCTGATCGAATCTAGTTCGCAGCTATCCGATTGAAGATCCGTCGGGTGACCCTGCAAGTTAGCACTAGCAAATACGGCCATGAAGTTGAAGGCTGGCTAGTCATGCATGCATGCATGCATGAATTAACTGGCGCGGAATCTATGGAAGCTGTGGAAACGGCCTGGTTCTGGCCGCAGCAATTAAGTAGCGTTAGTAACTCCCGTCAATTGGCCGGTTAATAAGGCGATTACCTTAACGAAGCGATCGATCCATGCTTGACGGAATTATGAGACCGACGTTATTTAGGCATGCTCTTAATGATTGCCGGTGGAGCCGCGTTACCTGCGTACGTGTGGGAGTTGTCCTTCCGTTCCTTTTTTCCTGCATGCAGTTACCACTCATTAAATGGCATACATTATGCATGCACTTACCAGACGTTTATTCCCTCAATTCCGCACGATCGTCGCTTGAGGGTCGAGGCTGCTTTGAAGGTCCCCGCCGCAGCGCGCCTCCATCACAGAGAGTCAGAGACCGTCGCAGGCGACTGGCACCAGAGGTAACAGCGATGCGCGCCTGCGCCGCCACCGCGAGGTCGCCGGCGAGCAGCCGAGAACGCGAGGCCGGAGCCGACGGCAAGGTGAACGGTGACGACGGTCATGCGTGTGGCTCAACGACGAGGTTGGAAACGATGATGACGGCCGGTCTGGTCGGAACCAGACGGCGGCCGAGAGGTGGCGATGAGGAGGATGAGCAGCTGGCCGTAGTCCAGTCGCGGGCCGGCGCAGCCAACGGCGAGGCCAGCGCGAGCGTTGGTTGCTGTATTTCACTGAGGAGCCGAGTCGACCGGACCACCGGTAGACGCGTTCAATCAGTCGGGGAACCAGGCCGAGCATTAGCGGCGGTGCGTGTGTGCACGCTCGACGATGGCGTCACCCATGAGTACGCCAGAAGATGGCGAGCGGATGACGACGCTTCATCGTCCGGGAGCCGAGCCGCCAAGCGGAAGAAAGGGAGGCGTCCTTTTGTATGAGCTCGTGTGCATACAGAAAAAGAACAAACCGTAGTTAGATCATTGCAATCTTTGATTGTAAAGAGGACAAGTTGAGATGAGCAACTCCCTGATCCTTTTGTTTGTACGAATGGCGTGATGACCAGAAATCCAGCAGCCAGTTTATCTGGTGATGGTAGTTGATCCGCTGCCGAAGATTGAAGAAAAAACCATTTGCACCATGGCTCGATAGACGCCATGCCCCACGGTGGGCGCCAACTGTCGTGGTTCTAAGTCTGACAGTAGAATAGGGGTAGTATAACGGAGCATGATCTATCGAGATGCATATGGGTGACACGGTGGTTTTAGCGAGTTCGGGCCTCTCACGGTGGAGATAACAACCCTACGTCTCGTGCTCCGGAGAGGCTTTGTTTTATCTGAGTATATATCCGGAGATTACAATGTGTGTGAGAGAGAGGAACGGATCCCCATGCCTGAGCTAAGTCCTGAGACTAATGGTGAAAAGAGAGAGAGGTGGAAGAAGAGACCCCCCTTAGTCTAGTGGTGGGGGTAGCTTATATAGAGTGCGCCATCCCCTCACCTCCTACGTTACAAAGTGGGGTATGAATGCCATAATGCCAGCCCACCATTAAGCCCTCACTATTAGAAAGATGCCGACTGCTTTGCTGCCTGCTGGCCTTCGTATATCCGAGTGAGTCGTACGGTCGAGTGGTGAACTGTCATCCGAGTGGATGGTATGTTGCTTGGTCGAGTGGATAGTATGCTGCTTGTCCGAGTGAATAGTGTGTCTGTATGAAATTGACCTGGACCCACATGTTGTGTGGACCCCATGCTTCATGATATTTCGACCCTTCGTGGGCCTACCTGTTATGTATATCCCCAACATGCATAGCACATGCATCAGCGCACGCCCTTGCCTCCATCTAATGATGTGCATTTGATATTCTAAATGTATCTACTTTTCTCTATAAACATGATTAAAGTTTGTAATGTTTGACGTTTGTAAAAATTTATAGGCACTATATTATGAAACGGAGGGAGTATATCTAGCGGACAGCAACCGCAATGCTGATTGACGAGCTGCATGCATAGCACATGCATCAGCGCTCGCCCTTGCCTCCATCCTAGGTCTCTGCTGCCCTTTGCGCACAACGCAACGCGCTTCTGCGGTGTACCTATCTGTTCCGTGACCACCAGCACTATGGTACCAGTAGGCAATAGGGCATGCAGGGATTGGCTGGTTGCGAGTGTGAACCAAACGGCCTTCGTGTAGACAATGCATGGCTTGACCTGTGCATGGCCGTGTCACTCTCAGTGCAGCTTGGCTTGGTAGATCAAACTGTAGACTGTAGAGAGGTCGAGTGCAGCAGGGCAGAGCATGCAGTTCATGCATGCACGCGTGCATGTAGAGAGACAGTAATAATATTCAGGCATTTGTTTTTCTGTCTTCTTTTTTTGCCATGTAGGGCACGCATGTGCTTTGACTTTTGGGAAGTCGACCGACAAGATGCATGCTCTTGCCCATTGAAAATTCAGAGCTCAAACAAATTTAAAACGAATGCCAAGGAGCTAGCAGCACAAATTACGCGGGCGCTCAAACTCAGAGGATGAACCGACAGACATCTCCTCTCGTTAATCCACGCATGAATGTAGCACGTACTCACTCGTGGATTGACCATTGACTATCACTTCTTTATGTGATCCACGAGGTACATACATACAGTACTCGGTGTATATACGTATTTACAACTCCAGTTGCTACTAGAGTGCAGTTGACATCGGGGACGACGGGAAGCTAGGTCCATGCAATAGGGAAGACCCCTCTAGCTAGCCCGGTGGACCCTAAACCCAAACCCAACACCAGCATCGTGTTGGCGCGCACGCGTTCTTGTCTCATCTCGACCCTCAACGGTTGTTCTTGCCTACAAATTGAAGATCGGTTTGGTTGCAAGTGTGAAAATGCCTTCATGTAGTCGATCGTGAGGTTGACCAGAGAGTGCCTGTGCGCGCATGGCACTGTCAGTGGCTCAGTGCAGAGCTTGCCTAGCTTGGTATGCTTTGAGCACATCAAACAATGCAGCAGACAGAGCATGCAGCTAGCTCATATGCAAGCGTGCGTTTGGAGATGCTGAACAGGTCAATATACGTTTGAGGCTTTTCAAGTACGATGCCTTTTCTGAAATATATAGGCACACCACTCTCGCCACTCACTGAACTTTGTATGTCCTCAGCAAGATGCAGTGTGAACCTACACGTATACAGAAAAGGAGGCTTACAGTCAGATGGTGCTAATGAAAAGAAAAACAATGGTATGCAAGTCAAAGGGTCAGAGCTGAACATAGGCATGATTGTTGGTAGTAGGAACCACGCACCAACTGCCACGCACTACATACAAAACTCTCTTGTCTTGTTCTTCATCTTTGCTTAATCAACCCTAGCTATCTCCAAGGGTACGAAGACATCAGCCTAGCTCAAAGTTTACAATGTGGCACTGGTTCAAACGGGATCTCCGCAGAATTGCAACAGGGTCTTCTCATCCCTTGACTTTGCGCACTAAAGATCAGCATGACATGTAGTAGCACTGATGCACAGAAACACGTACTTTTAGATCTGTTCTTCTGAGCAATCACTTCATCCACCATAACTACCTCTCAAATGTAGCTGTTGATGTATGGATTCTTTTACTGTAAATGGTGCGAGACAAGACACGTGTCTGAGCATCTGAATCAATGGCACAACAGATAGCATGAGCAACTCTGCATTAATTTGGCCACTTTAGAATCGTTACAATTTTCTCAGAGAAAGAGCATAAATCCTCATCAGATAACCCGGTCCAAGATCCACAGAACAAGTCTTAGATAGCACCAAATGCAATCCCAATTCCATTAGTAGATATCGGTAATTCCTCTGACTAGAAAGGGGATTACTGAACCCTGTCTGCATGGCCGTCAGCTAGCTCGAACCCTCGCAACTCAAATGACTTTCAGCATCTATCGACAGGACGTGAGGTTTCATACTACAAAAGCAGAGTGAGTTCTTCAGATCACAGAAAGGCCACAATTTCCAAAGGAAAGAAGTACAGAAAAATAATATAGAAGGCTAGCTTTCTGCATCATGTCTCTCAGTGGGGGTAATATAAGAAGATTTTGGAATGTGAGAATATTAGATCTTCCCACCCATTACCTAGCAACTAGCACCTAAAAGGTGCATCCTTTTACTTAAGCTCTCTTATCTATGCGGCTTTCAGGCTTTGCGACCCGGTCATAATGATGGTAAACCAGTGGCAGTTGAAAACTTTGGCATTTGTTTCTAGCTCGCCTTTTGACAGGATCAGTAGTGATCAGTGATCATTGGACATTTTGTTACAGTGGAATGTATGCGGCTGTTGTACTGCACTACTGCTAGCTGCTGCTTTTCTGGTAAGACTGCAGGAGTCTCCATTCGAACTTGGAAAAGATTCCAGGTTTTTTGTGCTAATTTGACAGGGAAAGGTAGAAAATGGGATGTCGTTTTCATCATATATATGTAGGAGCTTTTCAGAGATTCTTGGTCCAGATAAGGAATAGTTTGGAAAATCTGTCGTGCGAGGAATTCAGGGTGTTATTCTTGATGAACCATGTGCTAGCACTAGTAGAAGGGTTCAGTATTCTGCACGAACCATGTGCTAGAGCTAGAAGTGTTCAGGGTTCTTTCCTCCCCCCACAAGCAGTGATTTCAAAGATGCATGCCTGAGATTTTATCCTTTCTTGGACTGATAAATTAGTCAATCCAGGCTCACAGTTTGAAGACAGAGACAAGATGATCACTCGGGGTGAGGTTAATTAACCAGTCCAACTAATTAACAGGATTAAGTCAAGCTACCTACTAGCCTCCTTGAGTCACCATTGCATGATGCCTTGCAAGCATCAACCATCAAGTTTTTGATTAGAAGAAAGCTGCTCCAATCTATATAGGTCTCTTACGCCATAAGCAAACTGTGATGCGTACGGAATCTCATTTTTAGTTGTTTTTAATAGTTGACCAGTTGACACGGTATACTGGCTGGTGGTTCCGGTTATAGGGTTCATTATGAGTGCTCTAGTAGACAGATATGACGTCGCTAGCTTAGCTATGTACTCCCTCCGTCCGGAAATACCTGTCCTGGGAATGGATGTATCTTGATGTATTTTAGTTCTAGATGCATCTATTTGTATTCATTTCTTCGACAAATATTTCCGGACGAATGTATCTAGGAGTATAATCTTTCTGTACCTCCGTCGCAAAAAGCCCATATCTAGATAAATGAATAAATCTAGACAAGCTCCGTATATAGGAGATTAGCTGAGGAGGGGGAGAACGGCCATGATGCTGGTTGTCCTAGCGATCGATGGAGATTAGCTGAGGATGGCCCGAACTATATATTGTACACTCTCAACCTTCCGTACAATGTCAAAACTCTGCAGTGCAAGTCCTCACTACATAGCCTCTCCGATGAAGTGTGAATAGTTTACCTCAGACCTTTGGGTCCATAGTTAGTAGCTAGATGAATTCTTCTCTCTTTTTGAATCTCAATACAAAGTTCTCCCCCTCTCTTGTGGATATCTATTCGATGTAATGTTCTTTTTGCGGTGTGTTTGTTAAGACCGATGAATTGTGGGTTTATGATCAAGTTTATCTATGAATAATATTTGAATCTTCTCTGAATTCTTTTATGTGTGATTGGTTATCTTTGCAAGTCTTTTCGAATTATCCGTTTGGTTTGGCCAACTAGATTGGTAGTTCTTGCCATGGGAGAAGTGCTTAGCTTTAGGTTCGATCTTGCGGTGTCCTTACCCAGTGATAGAAGGGGCAGCAAGGCACGTATTGTATCGTTGCCATCAAGGATAACAAGATGGGGTTTATTTCATATTGCATGAATTTATCTCTCTACATCATGTCATATTGCTTAAGGCGTTACTCTGTTTTTAACTTAATATTCTAGATGCATGCTGGATAGCGGTTGATGAGTGGAGTAATAGTAGTAGATGCAGAATCATTTCGGTCTACTTGTCACGGACGTGATGCCTATATACACGATCATGCCTAGATATTCTCATAACTATGCTCAATTCTGTCAATTGCTTAACAGTAATTTGTTCACCCACCATAGAATACTTATGCTCTTGAGAGAAGCCACTAGTGAAACCTATGGCCCCCGGGTCTATTCTCATCATATCAATCTCCATCACTTTAATCTTGCTTTGCTTTTACTTTTTTACTTTGCATCTTTATACCAAAAATACCAAAAATATTATATCTATCAGATCTCACTCTCGTAAGTGACCGTGAAGGGATTGACAACCCCTAATCACGTTGGTTGCGAGTAGCTATCGTTTTGTGTAGGTATGAGGGACTTGAGCGTGGGCTCCTACTAGATTGATACCTTGGTTCTCAAAAACTGAGGGAAATACTTACGTTACTCTGTTGCATCATCCCTTCCTCTTCGGGGAAAACCAATGCAAGCTCAAGACGTAGCAGTAGGCGCGTGCCCCTACCTCGTGGCTCCCTCCTTTGTTTCTTGACGTAGGGTCCAAGTCTCCTGGATCATGTTCGGCGAGAAAATCACGTTCCTGAAGGTTTCATTCCGTTTGGACTCCGTTTGATATTCCTTTTCTTCGAAACCCTAAAATAGGCAAAAAAACAGCAATTCTGGGCTGGGCCTCCGGTTAATAGGTTAGTCCCAAAAATAATATAACAGTGGAAAATAAAGCCCAATAATGTCCAAAACAGTAGATCATATAGCATGGAGCAATCAAAAATTATAGATACGTTGGAGACGTATCAATAAGCGGTTTCCAGCAAGGTATTCTCTGCAAGTACTGAAATAAGTGGTAACAAATAGTTTTGTGATAGGATAATTTGTAACGAGCAACAAGTAACAAAAGTAAATAAAGTGCAGCAAGGTGGCCCAATCCTTTTTGTAGCAAAGGACAAGCCTGGACAAACTCTTATATAGAGAAAAGCGCTCCCGAGGACACATGGGAATATCATCAAGCTAGTTATCATCACGTTCATATGATTCGCGTTTGGTACTTTGATAATTTGGTATGTGGGTGGACCGGTGCTTGGGTGTTGTCCTTACTTGGACAAGCATCCCACTTATGATTTCCCTCTCCCGAAGGGAAGTTTCCCCGGCAGAACAGCTCCGCCAGAGCCCTAGATTGGTTCCACCAAGGTTCCGCCTCGTGGCGGCGAAGTTTCGTCCGAGAAGATGGCTTATGATTTTTCCTCATCGAAAGACTTCATATAGCAGAAGATGGTCATCGGAGGGCCACCAGGGGCCCATGAGGCAGGGGGCGCGCCCAGGGGGGTAGGGCGCGCCCCCACCCTCGTGGGCAGGGTGTGCCCCCCTGATGAACTTCTTGCGCTCGGTATTTTTTATATATTCTGAAAACGTCTTCCGTGAAGTTTCAGGACTTTTGGAGATGTGCAGAATAGGTCTCTAATATTTGCTCCTTTTCCAGCCCAGAATCCCAGCTGCTGGCATTCTCCCTCTTTATGTAAACCTTGTAAAATAAGATAGAATAGGCATAAGTATTGTGACATAATATGTAATAACAGCCCATAATGCAATAAATATCGATATAAAAGCATGATGCAAAATGGACGTATCAACTCCCCCAAGATTAGACCTCGCTTGTCCTCAAGCGAAAGCCAAAATCAAAAAATATGTCCACATGTTTAGAGATAGAGGTGTCGATAAAAGTAAAATATGGACATGAGGGCATCATGATCATTCTTAGAACAACAACTTATATAATTCTTGTCATATGATCTCTTATGCTAGAGTAACAATTCAATCACAATTTCAAGTATGAATCATAAACTTCATTGAAAACTAACAAACTATAATCTCAGTCATTGGAGCAATTGCAATTTATCATAACATATGAAAGAGTCAATATATAAGAGCTTTTCAGCAAGCCCACATACTCAACTATCATATAGTCTTTCACCATTTCTAACACTCACGTAATACTTATGGATATGGAGTTTTAATCGGACACAAAGAAAGATAGGGGCTTATAGTTTTGCCTCCCAACGTTTTACCTCAAGGGTAATGTCAACAATTACCAGGATCTTTCCAACATATTGTGCTTGCCAAAAGATAAAATGTAAAAAGGAAAGGTGAAGATCACCATGACTCTCATGTAAGGTAGGAGATAAAAGTAAAAGACAGGCCCTTCGCAGAGGGAAGCAGAGGTTGTCATGCGCTTTTATGGTTGTATGCACAAAATCTTAATGCGAAAGAACGTCACTTTATATTGCCACTTGTGATATGGACCTTTATTATGCAGTTTGTCACTTTTATTTCTTCCATATCACACGATCGTATAAAGCTTATTTTCTCCCACACTAATAAGTCATACATATTTAGAGGGCAATTTTTGTTGCTTGCACCGATGACAACTTACTTGGAGGACCTTACTCAATCCATAGGTAGGTATGGTGGACTCTCATGGCAAAACTGGTTTAAGGGTGTTTGGAAGAACAAGTAGTATCTCTAGTTGGTGCAAAGAATTGGCTAGCATGAGAGGGAAAGGCAAGCTCAACCATGTTGGATGATCCATGACAATATAATTTATCTCAGATGTAAGAAAACATAACCCATTATGTTGTCTTCCTTGTGCAACGCCAACTCTTTAGCATGTCATACTTTAATGAGTGCTCACAATCATAAAAGATGTCCAAGATAGCATATTTATATGTGAAGACCTCTCTTTCTTTATTACTTCCTATTAATTGCAACGATGACCAAAACTATGTTTGTCAACTCTCAACAACTTTTATTCATCATACTCTTTCTATGTGAGCTCATTACTCTCCATAAGATCCATATGATCTCTTTCTTTCTTTTTATTATTTTCTCTTTTCTTTTATTCACTCAAGGATCATGGCAAAATAATCAAGCCCTTGACTCAACACTAATCTTTATTATATATAGCTCACAGACTCGATTAATTACATAGAAGGATCATAAAGCAAAACTCACAAGTAGATCATACTAAGAACTTTTATTCTACTAGATCAAAATATTATCAAAAGGATTGAACTAAGAAAAGCGGTAAAGATAAAAGTGATGGTGATACGATACCGGGGCACTCCCCCAAGCTTGGCAGTTGCCAAGGGGAGTGCCCATACCCGTTTGATTATGTCTCCTTTGTTGGTGAATAAGGTGGAGGTGATGATGGATAGTCGCACATCGAGCGTAAGAGGTCCTCCAACTTGCGGATAATGCCCTTGAGTGCAACAATATGGTCCTTCAACAAAATATTTTCCATGTGAGATACTTCTTTTGTATACGAGCTAACTCAATCATCTTGAAAGCTTCGATCTAAATTGGGGTAAGAAGATTGTGATCAAGTTGAAGGCTATCTTCTACTGCAGGAGCTTGATCCTCCGTGGCCTTCTTGATCCCTTCATCCTTGTGGATCTCCTTGGGTTCTTCCATCTTCAGCTCTATCTTCATTATCCAAGCATCATTGTCACCATTGTTGGAGGAGGGGGACGACATGATGCCTGGCCTTGACAAACCTGACATGACACAGCTCGAAACAATAACAGAGGATAATTGTGTGATACAGGAGTCAAAACCTTCGGGAGATTATATAATGAATTTTTACCGACCAAAATGCGTGACGTGCAAGAAAACGGAGTCCGGAGAGCACATGAGGTGCCCACGAGGTAGGGAGCGCCCTCCACCCTCGTGGAGCCCTCGTGTCCTTCCCGGACTGCTTCTTAATTTTCTATTTTTCTAAATATTCCAAAACGGAAGAAAATTGTCATTAGAACTGTTTTGGAGTCTGTTTACGTACCGTACCACATACCTATTCCTTTTCGAAGTCTGAAACGTTTCGAAAAGTGTCCCTTATGTATTCCTCCGGGTTTACGGTTTCAATAGCATTGGTTTGGGCATTTATAGGATTACCTGAGATATAATGTTTAATTCTTTGACCGTTCACCACCTTCGGATTTGTGCTTTCAAAATTGTTGATTTTTATGGCACTGGAACGATAGACCTCCTCGATAACGGAAGGGCCTTCCCAGTTAGAGAGAAGTTTTCCTGCAAAAAAATCTCAAACGAGAGTTGTATAGCAATACATAATCACCTACATTAAACTCACGCTTTTGTATTCTTTTGTCATGCCATCTTTTAACTTTTTCTTTAAACAACTTGGCATTCTCATAGGCTTGGGTTCTCCATTCATCAAGTGAGCTAATGTCAAATAACCTCTTCTCACCATCAAATTTGAAATCATAATTGAGCTCTTTAATAGGCCAATAAGCCTTATGTTCTAGTTCGAGAGGTAAGTGACATGCTTTTCCATAAACCATTTTATACGGAGATATACCCATAGGGTTTTTATATGCAGTTCGATAGGCCCATAATGCACCATCAAGTTTCTTGGACCAATTCTTTGTAGACCTATTAACAGTCTTTTGCAAAATTAATTTGAGTTCTCTATTGCTCAATTCTACTTGAGCACTAGACTGTGGGTGATAAGGAGATGCAATTCTATGATTAACATCGTACTTAGCAAGCATTTTACGGAAAGCACCATGAATAAAATGTGAACCACCATCAGTCATTAAATATCTAGGGACTCCAAATCTTGGAAAAATAACTTCTTTAAGCGTCTTAATAGAAGTGTTATGATCAGCACTACTAGTTGGAATAGTTTCTACCCACTTAGTAACGTAATCAACAGCAACTAAAATATGTGTATATCCATTAGTGGCAGGAAAAGGTCCCATATAATCAAAGCCCCAAACATCAAATGGTTCAATAACAAGTGAATAATTCATAGGCATTTCTTGACGTCTACGAATATTACCAATTCTTTGACATTCATCACAAGATACAACAAACTTACGGGAATCCTTGAAAAGAGTAGGCCAATAAAAACCGGATTGCAATACCTTATGTGCAGTTCTATCTCCAGCGTGGTGTCCTCCATAAGCTTCGCAGTGACACTTGCATAGGATCTGTTCCTGTTCATGCTCAGGTACACAACATCTAATAACACCATCTACTCCTTCTTTATAAAGATGTGGGTTATCCCAAAAGTAATGTCTCAAATCATAGAAGAACTTTTTCTTTTGCTGGTATGTAAAACTAGGTGGTATAAATTTAGCAACAATATAATTAGCATAATGCGCATACCATGGAGTAGTATGACAAGCATTTATGACATTTAATTGTTCATCAGGAAAGCTATCATCAATAGGTAGTGGGTCATCAAGCACATTTTCTAACCTAGACAAGTTGTCTGCAACGGGGTTCTCACCTCCCTTTCTATCAACAATATGCAAATCAAATTCTTGTAGCAGGAGAACCCATCTAATAAGTCTAGGTTTAGCATCTTTCTTTTCCATCAGGTATTTAATAGCAGCATGATTCGTGTGAATAGTTACTTTAGAATCAACAATATATGGTCTAAACTTATCACAAGCAAATACAACTGCTAGGAATTCCTTTTCAGTAGTAGCATAATTTCTCTGAGCATTGTCTAAAGTTTTACTAGCATATTGAATAACATTTAATTTCTTATCAACTCTTTGTCCTAGAACATCACCTACAGCATAATTACTAGCATCACACATAATTTCAAAAGGTAAATTCCAATCAGGTGGCTGAACAATAGGTGCAGAGATCAATGCTTCCTTAAGTATTTCAAATGCTTCTACACAATCATCATAAAAACCAAATGGTATATATTTTTGTAATAAATTAGTCAGAGGCCGAGAAATTTTTGAGAAGTCCTTAATGAACCTCCTATAAAAACCGATGTGACCAAGGAAACTTCTTATACCTTTGATGTCCTTGGGACATGGCATCTTTTCATAAGCATCAACCTTGGATTTATCAACTTCAATACCTATTTCAGAAACTTTATGCCCCAAGACAATACCTTCATTAACCATAAAGTGGCACTTTTCCCAATTCAATACAAGGTTAGTTTCTTCACATCTCTGCAAAACTCGATCAAGGTTGCTTAAGCAATCATCAAAAGAGGATTCGTAGACGGAGAAATCGTCCATGAAAACCTCACAAATCTTTTCACAGAAGTCAGAGAATATAGCCATCATGCATCTTTGGAAGGTAGCAGGTGCATTACATAAAACAAAAGGCATACGTCTATAAGCAAAAGTACCGAACGGGCAAGTAAAAGTGGTCTTAGATTGATCATCAGCTGACACAGGTATTTGAGAGAAACCAGAATAACCATCTACAAAGCAAAAATGTGTATGTTTGGATAATCTTTCTAGCATTTGATCAAGGAAAGGTAAGGGGTACTGATCCTTTTTAGTAGCCTTATTTAATTTGTGGAAATCAATTACCATCCTATAACTTGTAATAATTCTTTGCGGAATCAATTCATCTTTATCATTAGGAACGACAGTAATACCTCCCTTTTTAGGGACATAATGGACAGGACTTACCCACTGACTATCAGCAACGGGATAAATTATACCTGCCTGAAGGAGCTTTAGTATTTCCTTTCTTACCACTTCTTTCATCTTAGGATTCATCCGTCGTTGATGATCACGAACTAGTTTGGCATCTTTCTCCAAATTTATTTTGTGTTGACATAGAGTGGGACTAATGCCCTTAAGATCATCAAGAGTATATCCAATAGCAGCACGGTGCTTCTTCAGAGTTTTCAATAACCTCTCTTCTTCATGCTCTGAAAGGTTAGCACTAATAATAATAGGATATATCTTTTTCTCATCAAGATAAGCATATTTAAGAGTATCAGGTAACGGTTTAAGCTCAAACACGGGATCACCCTTGGGTGGAGGAGGATCCCCTAGGATTTCAACAGGCAAATTGTGTTTCAAGATGGGTTCCTATTTAAAGAATACTTCATCTATTTCCCTTTCATTCATAAACATATCATTTTCATGGTCAAGCAAATATTGTTCTAAAGGATCGCTAGGAGGCACGGCAATAGAAGCAAGACCAATAATTTCATCTTTACTAGGCAATTCCTCTTCACGGTGTTGTCTACGAAATTTTGAGAAATTAAATTCATGAGACATATCACCTAAACCAATAGTAACAACATCCTTTTCGCAATCTATCTTAGCATTAACTGTGTTCAAGAAGGGTCTACCAAATATAATGGGACAAAAGCTATCTTGTGGGAAACCAAGAACAAGAAAATCAGCAGGATATTTAGTCTTCCCACACAAGACTTCAACATCTCTAACAATTCCCATTGGTGAAATAGTATCTCTATTGGCAAGTTTAATTGTGACATCAATATCTTCTAACTCAGCAGGTGCAATATCATGCATAATTTCTCTATATAAGTCAATGGGTATTGCACTAGCACTAGCACCCATATCTCATAAGCCATGATAAAAATGATCTCCTATTTTAATAGAAATAACAGGCATGCCTACCAAAGATCTAGATTTACCTTTAGCACAAGGTTTAGCAATTCTAGCAGTCTCATCACGGAAATGAATAACATGCCCATCAATATTATCAGACAAGAGATCTTTAACAATAGCAATATTAGGTTTAAATTTAATTTGCTCAAGAGGTGTATAGGTTCTAATATTGCTTTTACGAACCACAGTTGAAGCTTTAGCATGATGTTTTATCCCAGCAGGAAAAGGTGGTTTCTCAACATAAGCAGTAGGAACAATAGGATCATTATAAGTGATAGTATTTTCTTCAACTTTAATAGGTGTAGCTACTTTTACTTCTATGGGAGGATGATATTTAAACCACTTCTCCTTAGGGAGATTGATATTAGCAGCAAAATATTCACAAAAAGAGGCTACTATCTCAGAGTCAAGTCCATATTTAGTGCTAAATTTACGGAAAACATCGGTATCCATAAAAGATTTAACACAATCATACTTAGGTGTCATACCTGACTCCTTACCTTCATCGAGGTCCCAATCTTCAGAGTTGCGTTTAATTCTTTCCAATAAATCCCATTTGAATTCAATAGTCTTCATCATAAAAGAGCCAGCACAAGAAGTATCGAGCATGGTGCGGTTGTTATCAGAAAGCCGAGCATAAAATTTTTGAATAATCATTTCTATGGAGAGCTCTTGATTGGGGCATGAATATAACATTGATTTAAGCCTCCGCCAAGCTTGAGCGATGCTTTCTCCTTCGCGAGGCCAGGAATTATATATATAATTGCGATCACGATGAACAAGATGCATAGGATAAAACTTCTGATGAAATTCCAATTTCAATCGTTTGTAGTTCCATGACCCCGTATCATCACATAACCTATACCATGTCAATGCATCTCCCTTCAAAGATAAAGGGAAGACCTTCTTCTTAATAACATCTCCGGCAACACCTGCAAGCTTAAATAATCCACAAACTTCATCCACATATATTAGGTGCTCATCAGGATGATTTGTTCCATCTCCTGCAAAAGGATCAGCTAGCAGTTTTTCTAACATACCCGCAGGAATTTGAAAGCAGACATTTTCATTTTCAGTAGGTTAAGTAGGTTGAGGGGCAACTCTTTGCTCTACTGGTCAGGGTGAATATACCCCGAACAAGCCCCTCAGAGGATTACTTTCCAAAGTAACAAGTGACAGTAAATTTTAGCACACTATATAAATTTTTCCTTACCAAATTCCACCTACCAAAGGCGCTTCACTCCCCGGCAACGGCGCCAGAAAAGAGTCTTGATGACCCACAAGTATAAGGGATCTATTGTAGTCCTTTCGATAAGTAAGAGTGCCGAACCCAACGAGGAGCAGAAGGAAATGATAAGCGGTTTTCAGCAAGGTATTCTCTGCAAGCACTAAAATAATAGGTAACAGATAGTTTTGTGATAGGATAATTTGTAACGACTAACAAGTAACAAAAGTAAATAAAGTGCAGCAAGGTGGCCCAATCCTTTTTGTAGCAAAGGACAAGCCTGGACAAATTCTTATATAGAGAAAAGCGCTCCCGAGGACACATGGGAATATCATCAAGCTTTTTTTCATCATGTTCATATGATTCGCGTTCGGTACTTTGATAATTTGGTATGTGGGTGGACCGGTGCTTGGTTGTTGTCCTTACTTGGACAAGAATCCCACTTATGATTAACCTCTATTGCAAGCATCCACAACTACAACAAAAGTATTAAGGTAGACCTAACCATAGCATGAAACATATGGATCCAAATCAGCCCCTTACGAAGCAACGCATAAACTAGGGTTTAAGCTTCTGTCACTCTAGCAACCCATCATCTACTTATTACTTCCCAATGCCTTCCTCTAGGCCCAAATAATGGTGAAGTGTCATGTAGTCGACGTTCACATAACACCACTAGAGGAGAGACAACATACATCTCATCAAAATATCGAACGAATAACAAATTCACATGACTACTAATAGCAAGACTTCTCCCATGTCCTCAGGAACAAACGTAACTACTCACAAAGCATATTCATGTTCATAATCAGAGGGGTATTAATATGCATATAGGATCTGAACATATGATCTTCCACCAAATAAACCAACTAGCATCAACTACAAGGAGTAATTAACACTACTAGCAACCCACAGGTACCAATCTCGGACTTGGAGACAAGAATTGGATACAAGAGATGAACTAGGGTTTTGAGAGGAGATGGTGCGGGTGAAGATGTTGATGGATATTGCCCTCTCCCGATGAGAGGAGCGTTGGTGATGACGATGGCGATGATTAACCCCCTCCCGGAGGGAAGTGTCCCCGGCAGAACAGCTCCGCCAGAGCCCTAGATTGGTTCTGCCAAGGTTCCGCCTCGTGGCAGCGGAGTCTCGTCCGGAAAGATGGCTTATGATTTTTTCCTCAACGAAAGACTCCATATAGCAGAAGGTGGGCATCGGAGGGCCACCAGGGGGCCCACGAGGTAGGGGGCGCGCCCAGAGGGGGTAGGGCGCGCCCCCACCCTCGTGGGCAGGGTGTGGCCCCCTGGTGAACTACTTCCATGAAGTTTCAGGACTTTTGGAGCTGTGCAGAATATGTCTCTAATATTTGCTCCTTTTCCAGCCCACAATCCCAGCTGCCGGCATTCTCCCTCTTTATATAAACCTTGTAAAATAAGACAGAATAGGCATAAGTATTGTGTCGTAATGTGTAATAACAGCCCATAATGCAATAAATATCGATATAAAAGCATGATGCAAAATGGACGTATCATGTGCCTTGCTATAAGTTTAGCAGGGAGGTACCAAAGTAATCCAGGAGTGTATCACTGGACAGCGGTCAAGAACATCCTAAAATACCTGAAAAGGACTAAGGATATGTTTCTCGTATATGGTGGTGACAAAGAGCTCATCGTAAATGGTAACATCGATGCAAGCTTTGACACTGATCCGGATGACTCTAAGTCACAAACCGGATACATGTTTTTATTAAATGGTGGAGCTGTCAGTTGGTGCAGTTCCAAGTAGAGCGTCGTGGCGGGATCTACGTGTGAAGCAGAATCCATAGCTGCTTCGGAAGTAGCAAATGAAGGAGTCTGGATGAAAGAGTTCATATCCGATCTAGGTGTCATACCTAGTGCATCGGGTCCAATCAAAATCTTTCATGACAATACTGGAGCAATTGCCTTGGCAAAGGAATCCATATTTCACAAGACATGAGTTGTCATTTGATTAACGGCATCACATCATTAGAGAATGATGTGATTGACTTGCCCCATCCGTTAGCTTAGCACGATGATCGTTTAGTTTGTTGCTATTGATTTATCCATAACTACACATGTTCCTATGACTATGAGATCATGCAACTCCCGAATACCGTAGGAACACTTTGTGTGCTACTGATACGTCTCCGTCGTATCTACTTTTCCAAACACTTTTGCCCTTGTTTTGGACTCTAACTTGTATGATTTGAATGGAACTTACCCGGACTGACGCTGTTTTCAACAGAATTGCCATGGTGTTGTTTTATGTGCAGAAAACAAATATTCTCGGAATGACCTGAAACTCCACGGAACATCTTAGAAAAAATAAAAAAAATCCTCGCCAAAGATGAAGACCAGGGGGCCCACACCCTTCTCACGAGGGTGGGGGCGCCCCCCCTAGGGCGCGCCCCCCTACCTCATGGGCCCACTGGATGCCCTCCGACGCCAACTCCAACTCTATATATTTGCTTTCGGAGAGAAAAAAATCAGAGAGAAGAAATCATCACGTTTTACGATACGGAGCCGCCGCCAAGCCCTAAAACCTCTCGGGAGGGCTGATCTGGAGTCCGTTCGGGGCTCCGGAGAGGGGGATTCGCCACCGTCGTCATCATCAACCATCCTCCATCACCAATTTCATGATGCTCACCGCCGTGCATGAGTAATTGCATCGTAGGCTTGCTGGACGGTGATGGGTTGGATGAGATTTATCATGTAATCGAGTTAGTTTTGTTAGGGTTTGATCCCTAGTATCCATTATGTTCTGAGATTGACTTTGCTATGCTTAATGCTTGTCACTAGGGCCTGAGTGCCTTGATTTCAGATCTGAACCTATTATGTTTTCATGAATATATGTGAGTTCTTGATCCTATCTTGCAAGTCTATAGTCACCTACTATGTGTTATGATCCGGCAACGCCGAAGTGATAATAATCGAGACCACTCCCGGTGATGACCATAGTTTGAGGAGTTCATGTATTCACTATGTGCTAATGCTTTGTTCCGGTTCTCTATTAAAAGGAGGCCTTAATATCCCTTAGTTTCCAATAGGACCCCGCTGCCACGGGAGGGTAGGACAAAAGATGTCATGCAACTTCTTTTCCATAAGCACGTATGACTATATATGGAGTACATGCCTACGTTACATTGATGAATTGGAGCTAGTTCTGTGTCACCCTATGTTATGACTGTTACATGATGAACCGCATCCGGCATAATTATCCATCACTGATCCGGTGCCTACGAGTTTTCCATATACTGGTTTACGCTTATTTACTTTTCCGCTGCTACTGTTACAATCACTACAAAATACCAAAAACATTACTTTCGTTGTCTTTACTTTTGTTTCCGCTACCACCACTATCATATTACTTTGCTACTAAACACTTTGCTGCAGATACTAAGTTTCCAGGTGTGGTTGAATTGACAACTCAGCTGCTAATACTTGAGAATATTCTTTGGCTCTCCTTGTGTCGAATCAATAAATTTGGGTTGAATACTCTACCCTCGAAAGCTGTTGCGATCCCCTATACTTGTGGGTTATCAAGACAAATTTCTGGCGCCGTTGCCGGGGAGCATAGCTCTATTCTTTGAGTCACTTGGGATTTATATCTGCTGGACACTATGAAGAACTTGAGAGATCCAAAAACTAAGATCTATCCCTCAACTACGAGGGAGGTAAGGAACTGCCATCTAGCTCTGCACTTGATCACCTTCTGTTATGAGTAAGTTTGCGACACCTACACCTGCTTTTGCTATTCGTTCCGATATGTCGCATGTTATTGATGATGCCACTTCTGCTATGCATGATACTTATGATGAAACTGCTTCTATGCCTGATACTACTATGCCCCTTGGTGAATTTATTGATGAACAAATTGCTAGGGCTAGAGAAAAAGAGATTATTGAATCTGAATACGATGATGATAGTGATGATGAAAATATGCATGTTATTCCCGAGGGCTATCTTTTTGATATGGAATCTTCTGCCGATATTTTAGCTTGCAGAGATAGATATGAGCTTAAGAGGTTATTTGTTAAATGGACCACATAATCACTTAGGGATAAAATGAAACCCGACCCTGCTTTTGCTACTTCACCTATTTGTGTTCCTGATAAGGATTATGAATTCTCTGTTGATCCTGATATAATTACTTTGGTTGAATCTGATCCGTTTTATGGCTATGAATCTGAAACTGTTGTGGCACATCTTACTAAATTAAATGATATAGCTGCCCTGTTTACTAATGATGAGAGATCGCGTTACTTTTATATACTCAAAATATTTCCGTTCTCATTAAAGGGTGATGCTAAGATATGGTTTAATTCTCTTGATCCTGGTTGTGTGCGTAGTCCCGAGGATATGATTTATTACTTCTCTGCTAAATATTTCCCTGCTCATAAGAAACAAGCTGCTTTGAGGGAAATATACAACTTTGTGCAAATTAAAGAAGAGAGTCTCCCACAAGCTTGGGGGAGGCTTCTCAAGTTACTTAATGCTTTGCCTGATCATCCTCTTTAGAAACCTGAAATACTTGATATATTTTATAATGGACTAACCGATGCTTCCAGAGATTACCTGGATAGTTGTGCTGGTTCTCTTTTCAGGGAAAGAACACCGGATGAAGCTGAAATTCTATTGAATAATATGATGACAAATGAAAATAATTGGGCACCTCCTGAGCCAGCTCCTGCTCCAATTACTGAGCCTATTCTTAAACCAACTCCGAAGAAGAGAGGTGTTCTATTCCTCAGTCCCGAAGATATGCAAGAGGCAAAGAAATCTATGAAAGAGAAAGGTATTAAAGCTGAAGATGTTAAGAATTTACCTCCTATTGAAGAAATACATGGTCTTAATATACCACCTGTTGAAGAAACATATGATCTCAATTCTTTATTTACTGAAGAACCTCCTGATTCCGATATCCCGACACAGGTAGTAAAGGTAAATTCTCTCTGTAGATATGATAAAGCTGAAGTCCCTCCTACTAAAATAGCTAGTCAGTGTTTGGATGAGTTTGATAACTTTATGTTTAAGCAAGACGACTTCAATGCTTATTTTGGTAGACAACTAAAATAAAATGCTTATATGATTAGACGCTTGGGTGATTATATGGCTAATATTGAAGGTGAACTTAAACTTGTTAGCAAACATGCTTCTATGGGTACCACTCAAGTAGAACAAGTACTTAAGGCTCAAAAAGAAGTTCTTGATGAAATTAATAGTAAGAAAAATGATTATGTTGTTAGAGTGGCTACTAGAACTGGTAGAATGACTCAGGAACCTTTGTATCCTGAAGGCCACCCTAAGAGAATCGAGCAAGATTCTCAAAGAAATAATATTGATGTTCCTAGTTCTTCTAAAAAGAAGAAAAAGAAAAATGATAGAACTATGCAAACTTCTAGTGAACCTATTGCTGAACCACCTGATAATCCAAATGATATATCTATGTCTGATGCTGAAACACAATCTGGTAATGAACATGAACCTAATGAAAGTATTAATAATGATGTTCATGATGATGCTCAACCTAGTAATGACAATGACGTAGAAATTGAACCTGCTGTTGATCTTGATAACCCACAATCAAAGAATCAACGTTATGATAAAAGAGACTTTGTTGCCAGGAAACATGGTAAAGAAAGGGAACCTTGGGTTCAGAAACCCATGCCTTTTCCTCCGAAACCATCCAAGAAAAAGGATGATGAGGATTTTGAGTGCTTTGCTGAAATGATTAGGCCTATCTTTTTGCATATGCGATTAACTGATGTGCTCAAAACAAATCCTTATGCTAGATATATGAAGGATATCATTACTAATAAAAGAAAGATAGCGGAAGCTGAGATTTCCACCATGCTTGCTAATTATACTTTTAAGGGTGGAATACCAAAGAAACTTGGAGACCCCGGAGTACCTACTATACCTTGATCCATTAAAAGAAATTATATTAAACTGCTTTATGTGATCTTGGAGCCGGTGTTAGTGTTATGCCTCTCTCTTTATATCGTAGACTTGACTTGAATAAGTTGACACCTACTGAAATATTTTTGCAAATGGCTGATAAATCAACTGCTATACCTGTCGGTATTTGTGAGGATGTGCCTGTTGTGGTTGCAAACGTTACTATTTTAACGGACTTTGTTATACTTGATATTCCCGAGGATGATAGTATGTCTATTATTCTTGGAAGACCTTTTCTTAATACCGCATGGGCTGTTATTGATTGCAACAAAGGCAATGTCACTTTTCATGTTAATGGTAATGAGCATACGGTACACTTTCCGAGGAAACAACCTCAAGTTCATAGTATCAATTCTAGTTGAAAAATTCCATCGATTATATTTGGAGGTTTTGAATTTCCTCTTCCTACTGTCAAGAAGAAATATGATATTCTTATTATTGGGGATGTGCATATCCCCGTTGAGGTAACTTAGTGTTATTCGAAATTTCTCCGGTTTCATGATTATCGGAATGAGTTTGTTAACAAGACTTGATCAACCTTGTTAGTGGATTCTTTTTGATGAGCATGAGATGGATGAAACTAGAAGCACAAACTTCTGTACCCTCTCTATACTTTCTGTTAATTAGTACAAATAAAGTAAAAATAGTATTTTTCTGTCCGTTTCTTGACTTATCCGTGCAATATAAAAATATCCCGAAAATGAAAGTCCTCAGACTTACATGCCAATTTAATATGATTTTTTCGGGAATATTTGAGGATTTACTATGCAAAAATTACTGCGGGAGGAGCTGCCACCTGGCCACGAGGGTGGTGGGCGCGCCCCCTGCCTCGTGGGCCCACGGGGGCCCTCCTCCACTTATCCCAGCACCCATCTTCTTCCTCTGTCTCACACAAACCTGAAAAACCAACTCAAGCATGAGGTCCAGCCACTTTTGCTGTGATTTTTGATCTCCTTGCTCAAAGCACCTCTCGTAAAACTGCTTGGGGAGATTGTTCCTTAGTATGTGACTCCTCCATTGGTCCAATTAGTTTTTGTTCTAGTGCTTTATTCTTTGCAAATTTGTGCTGGATAGGTGACCATGTTCTTGAGCTTGCATGTCAAATTTATATGGTTCTAAGTAGTTCTAATGCTTGATATAGGCTCTAGGCACTTGTAGGAGTAGTTGCTATCAGTTTTATTTAAGTTGGTTCACTTTTGTTTGAAGTTACTAAAAATTTCAGATTATTTCAGAAAAATAATGAGGAGATGCTTGAGGGGCTCATCGAGCCAAAGTTCGAAGGAAAAGGCACCGAAGCCTATGTATAATTTGCCGCGCACCACGGAGATTCGGGCGTGTGAATGGCCTTCTGATGATTTCTTGAGAGCAGTCGGTATCTGTGAAGATTTTCATGAATTGGCTCACAATGCAGGCCTCACCGCTTTCCTCCATGACCAATGCGATCAGTATCTCTTACTCACAAATTCTTTTGTGCAAAACTTTCATTTTCATTCTAGGAACTCACCACCCAGGGTGGAGTTTCATTTATATGATGAGCATAAGGAGATGCCACTTTATGATTTCTGTCGGATTTGTTTAGTCCCTTTTGAGGGCAAGACAGAAGAACCACATTATGACGATGTGGCTGGGTTTATTGATATTATCACTGTAGGAGAAACTAGGAAGGTTTCCGATACACGAATCACTAGCATACATTTTCCTGTTTTACGTTACTTTGCATTATTTGCTAGTCGTTGTTTAATTGGACGCGGAAATTGTGGAAACCTTAGTATCCCTGATATAATTATTCTGCACCATGGTTTATACAGTGATAACACTTTTAGTATGGGCGGTATTATTGCTAGACGGTTAAGTATGAACCGTACTAAGGGTCCCATCTTTGGAGGCATCTATGCTACACGCCTAGCTGCACATTTTAACATACCTATTAGGCATGCTAAGAAGGAAGAAAAGGTGCTGCCCCGTGTTTATCTAGATCATAAAAGTATGGTGGCATATGATTTTATTGTTAAGAATAGGGCAGGAGAGTTAAATATCAATTGTTCTTTAACAAACATCATCCTGAGACTATTACCCTGCCTGCTCCTTCTTTGTTTGATTTGACTGTAGGCACGTACCTTGTTCCGTTGACGGCTATTCACGCCTACCGGAACCCTGCACCAGCCGAGGAGCCAGAACCGGAACCACAATTTGATCCTGCACGGCCGTCTAACTATCAGTGGGATCCGGAGATGATTGCCAGCCAGTGGCAATCAGAGCCTTCTTCTTCATCACAGTATGATCCCAAATATTCGTCATCATCACAGTACGACCCCAACAACTATTATTATGGATATCCGCCAGGCCAGCCGTGGTCATAGACCAACTTAGGACAAAAGCCTAAGCTTGGGGGAGTACGTATTTCTCACCGACATTACATTTATGTTCACACACACTCATTACTAGATGTCGGTGCTCATACTTTTTCACTGTAATATACATGCTAGTTTATTTTCTTTTTCCTACTTTCTTCTTGAGTGTTTGCTAAACCTTAAGAAAAAAACAAAAAAATTTAGTAGTATTTATTTTTCTGCTGTAGTAGCACTAATTAAAAAGAAAACCCAAAAATATCTCACGTTCTTCTTTTGCTTGTTGGGAGCTTTCCCGTGTAAATAGTTTTATTTCTTTCCTTTGGGGGTCAGTAGGAGAAGACCATAATTACACTACTAGAAAAAGGGCTATAGATGGGATTGACACTAATGGCGCACCAGACAAGTGGTGCGCCATTAGTATATACTAATGACGCACCACCTTCTGATACGCCATTAGTGTTGAAACTACTAATGGCGCACCTGGCCCAAGGTGCGCCATTAGTATCAAATTTTTTTTGAACTAGCGCGCCTGTCCAAACATACTAATGGCGCATCTCGAGGAAGTGCGCCATTACTAGTTGTAACTAGTAATGGCGCACCTGTCAGTAAGTGCGCCACTAATGTTGTTTTTTTATTATTTTTTATTCCTTTTTTTGCAAAACTACTAATGGCGCACTGTCCCACGGTGCGCCATTACTAGTTTAACCTAGTAATGGCGCACCATGGGACAGTGCGCCATTAGCATGTTTTTTTTGCAAAACTACTAATGGCGCACCGAGGGAGAGTGCGCCATTAGTAACCTAGATTACTAATGGCGCATTTATGGTTGGTGCGCCATTAGTAAGTGGGCAGCAACAAGATATTTTGGACAGCCTCTCCTCCCACACTCACTTTCTCCCCACTTCATTCTCTCCACCGCCTCCTCCTTGTCTCGGGTGCCTCCTCTTTTTCACCTCATTTCCACCATAGATTCATTCAAATTAAGTGGTTAAATTACCTTGTTTTGATAGGTAAGTAAGGGGGGAAGCTATATTTATGTTGTTCTCCCTACAACAATGTGCACATGCACTTTTTATGGCCTAGCTAGATCTATGTATGTTCATGGTGTTGCATATGTTTGTGGTGTTGCATATGTGTTTGTGTTTGGAGGTGTACCGGTATTTGAAATGCGATAGTTGCCAATATTTTGCCGGAATGTTGATTCATTTCCGTTTCGGCGAGAATTTTGGCATTAAGCATTCTTTTTGGTCCTATTTTTAGGGAAGGTCATGCCAAATTTTTTCTTGGTTCTAAAATATCGTTTTGCTCTACCCCGCAGGCGACCATGGTCCGCACGATGACCGAAGGCATCGTGAATAGGTTTTTGAGGTCCGCGAAGGCCGAGATGCTTCAAAAGAACGAGACGGAGATAAGATGTCCGTGTCAAAGATGCAAGCTGAAGAGCCTTATTGCGGACCCGGATTCCGGGCAGGTGCGGGACCACCTGCTCTTGCGTGGTTTCATGGATGGCTATCGGTGGCAAGGTGATGAAGATGACTACGAAGTCGTCCATGGGGGCCGGGCAAGAAATGAGGAAGGGCAGCAAGACAACCACCGCGGCTCGGGCGGGCGAGAAGACGAAGAATCCCCAGGAGATGATCACGACGGTGATGCTGTACACAGTCATCATGTAGAAGATGCAGGACATGATGATGATGCCGGTGGAGCAGACGACGATGTACCATCCATGGGCTGGGTGCAGGACCCTCATATTCAAGAGCTGCTTCTCAAGAAGACGGATAACGCAAGAGCTGCCGCCCGAGAGAAAGCCAAGATGGATCAACTTGAGTTAGACGCGGTTACTCCATTGTATGAAGGATGCAGGCCCGAGGATACCCGCCTGAAAGTAACGCTCATGGCTCTGGAGATGAAGGTAAAACACAAAATGACCGACGCATGCTTCGACGAGAACATGTCATTCTGGCACGAACGGCTTCCAAAGGGGAACAAGTGCCCGACCAGTTTGGAGGAGGCGAAGAAAATCGTGTGTCCTCTGGATTTACCGCACGTGAAATACCATGTGTGCATGAACAATTGCATCATTTATCGGGACGAGCACGCGGAGTCTACCATATGTCCGGTGTGCGGCGTCACTCGATACAAGAAGAGGAAGAAAGCTCCTCGAAAAGTGGTGTGGTACTTTCCGATCACTCCTCGTCTGCAGCGGTATTTCGCGGATCCTAAGGTAGCAAAGCTCCTGCGTTGGCACGCGGATAGGGAGGAGAAGAAGCGAGAAGATGACGCAAATGATCCGGAGATAGATAAAAAAGACAAGATGCTGAGTCACCCTAAGGATGCGAGCCAGTGGCAAGCGTTGAATTTTGAATACCCAGAATTTGGGAAGGATCCAAGGAACATCGTGCTGGGCGCGAGCACCGATGGAGTCAATCCGTTTGGCAGCCAGAGAAGCACACATAGCACCTGGCCTGTGTTTGTGTGGATGTACAACCTTCCCCCCTGGTTGTGCATGAAGAGGAAGTACATTCACATGAGTATGCTAATTGAAGGGCCGAAACAACCAGGGAACGACATCAATCTGTATCTGGGGCTGCTGAAGGAGGAGCTAGACACGCTGTGGAAAACGCCAGCCAATACGTGGGACGCCGCAGAGAAAGAATATTTCCCTATGAGAGCCGCACTGCTCACGACGGTGCACGACTATCTCGGTTACGGATATCTCGCGGGGCAGGTAGTCCACGGATTTTCTGGATGCGTAAGGTGCATGGATGACACAACGTATCGCCAGCTAGATAGAGATCCCGGGTCTTCGAAAACCGTGTTCATGGGACATCGAAGGTGGCTTCGCGACGATGACCCGTGGAGGAAACGCAAGGATCTGTTCGATGGTGAAACCGAACCCCGAAAACGCCCGTGTACGAGGAGCGGCGAGGAAATAGACAAGCTGTTGAAAAATTGGAAAGACTGCCCACTGCCGGGAAAGAAGCAAAAGGCGCCAGAGCCGGGAAAGAAGCGAAAGGCGCCAGAGCCGCTGCTGAAGGTATGGAAAACGAGGTCTGTTTTCTGGGACTTGCCGTACTGGAAGATCCACCGTGTGCCTCACAGCCTTGATGTCATGCATATCACGAAGAACGTGTGCGAGAGTCTGCTTGGTACCCTGCTCAACATGCCAGAGAGGACCAAAGATGGGCCGAAAGCAAGGGCAGACTTGAAATCAATGGGCATCAGGCAGGAGCTTCACGCTATATATGATGATGATGATGATGATGATGATGATGATGATGAGGCGAAGCAGGACACAGAAAGTCGTCGCAAAGGCAAAAAGGCCAAGAAGACCGGAAATGACTACCCTCCCGCGTGCTTCACTCTAAGTCAGGAGGAGATCGAGCAGTTTTTCACCTGCCTCCTAGGAGTAAAACTTCCTTACGGTTACGCGGGGAAGATAAGCAGATACCTAGACCCAGCGAAGCAGAAGTTCAGCGGGATGAAGTCTCACGACTGTCACGTGCTGATGACGCAGATACTTCCAGTTGCAATCCGTGGGATCATGGACGCGCACGTCCGTGAAACGCTATTTGGCCTATGCAACTTCTTCGACGTCATCTCTCGGAAGTCGATTGGCGTGAGGCAACTCAGAAGGCTACAGGAAGAGATCGTGGTGATACTATGCGAGCTTGAGATGTACTTCCCGCCCAGCATTCTTCGACGTTATGGTGCATCTGCTGGTCCATATAGTGGAGGATATCATCCAACTCGGGCCGACGTTCCTGCACAGCATGATGCCGTTCGAAAGGATGAATGGTGTCATCAAAGGATACGTTCGCAACATGTCACGTCCAGAAGGAAGCATAGCCAGGGGCTTTCTGACCGAAGAGTGCATCTCCTACTGCACGAATTATCTAGGCATCGAGAACCCCGTTGGTCTGCCCGTCAACAGGCACCTCGGCAGGCTCGCTGGATGGGGTCACCGTGAGGGTCGCCGCGAAATGCATGTCGACTTCGAGGGTCGACTCGCCGACTTTGAAAGAGCAAACCTAGTCGCGCTACAACACATAGACGTGGTCGATCCTTGGGTGGTAGAGCACAAAACCTTTATTAAGAAGACGTACAATGACCGAGGCCAACAGAGGACGGACGGAGATATACTCAAAGAGCACAACTCATGTTTCACGCGTTGGTTCAAGCAGAAGCTTCTGTCGTACCCTTTACATGAGGATTCTTCCGCGGAAGAACAACTCATATTCGCCTTGTCACAGGGCGCCGAGCACAACCTGATGACCTATGAGGCGTACGATATCAACGGCTACACATTCTACACCGAGGACAAGGACATGAAGAGCGATGGTTATCAGAACTCCGGGGTAACGATGGAATCCTACACCGGTAACGACAAGGACAGATACTACGGAAGGATCGAGGAGATCTGGGAGCTGAGCTACGCTGGAGAGAAGGTCCCGATGTTCCGTGTCAGATGGGCCAAGAACGTCATAAAAGAAGACCGGTATTTCACCACCATGGTTATACCCGAAGCCAAATCCAAGACCGCGGGCGCAAACGTCACCGCGAAAAATGAGCCATGGGTACTGGCTTCCCAAGTGGACCAATGCTTCTTCATTACCGACCCGCCAAAGCCCAGTCGTGTTGTCGTGAGGAGAGGCAAAAGGAAGATCATCGGAATGGATGGAGTAGCCAATGAGCAAGACATCGACAAGTACGGCGACCCGAGGATTGAACATGACGACGATGATGAAGTAGCAGCATACACCACAAGAAGAAGGAGGACCACCCTACTTAAAGGACGTCCGTTCCATAGAAGAACTCCATTTGCGAAAAAGAAGGGCAAGAAGATTGTGAAGAGATAGCTAGATAAGATCGATTGTATTTAAATCGTAGACTTCATTTCTTGATTGTATTTCATGGGCACTTTTTGAACTATCATGAATATTTTTTAATTTCATGGACACTCGATCTCAATCCCCCTCCATCTCGATCGCTATCCCACCTCGCCAGATCCGGTCCACCGGCCACCACCGCCGACCGCCCGCACCCTCGATTCCCCTACTCAACCGCCGCCGCCGACCCCCTGCACCCCTCCCCTACTCAACCGCCGCCGCCGACCCCCCGCACCCCCCGCACCCTCCCCCGCTCCACCGGCATGCATTACTATTTGATGATATTTTTTAAAAAATTATTACTGTCTTATAAAAAAATATTACTGTTATGATTTAAACAAGTTTGAACATATTTAAAAACAAATAAGTATCAAACAGCATTTTAAATGCATAAAAAATCATGGAGCCTGGGAATCGAACCCAGGACCTCCTGGTGTGAGAACTAGCTGCTGACCAGTCGAGCTAGTAGAGAAGACTTGATGTGTATCAGGTCAGGTGGTAGATAACCTGTTGGCTCGAGCAGAAGTAAAAAAAATACTAATGGCGCACCTGGGTGAGGTGCGCCATTAGCATGTATGTACTTATGGCGCACCGAGGGGTGGTGCGCCATTAGTATTGTGCCGCCCTACTTCGTATCGATCCCCTCTCTCTCCCTCGCCCTCGCCCGCGATCCCCTTCCCCTCTCCTCTCCCGACGCCGCTGCCCCGCCGCCCTCGACGCCGCCCCGACACCAGCGCCGCCCCGTCCACACCACCGTCGCCAGCGCCGCCCCGACACCACCGTCGCCCCGCCGCCCTCGACGCCGCCCCGACACCAGCGCCGCCCCGTCCACACCACCGTCGCCAGCGCCGCCCCGACACCACCGTCGCCCCGCCGCCCTCGACGCCGCCCCGACACCAGCGCCGCCCCGTCCACACCACCGTCGCCAGCGCCGCCCCGACACCACCGTCGCCCCGCCGCCCTCGACGCCGCCCCGACACCAGCGCCGCCCCGTCCACACCACCGTCGCCAGCGCCGCCCCGACACCACCGTTGAGCGCACACAGGAGCCCAAATATCCACGGAGCGCACGGAGGAGATCGTCATCATCCATCCAGATCGGCTTCTTCTTCTTCAACTTCGCAGAATCGTCGGTGGTCGTCTCTTCCTCTAGGTATGCGCCTCCTTATTATCCATTCCATGCTCCTACAGTCCTGCGAATTCGCGGCCCCAAGTAGTAGATCGTGGTAAAATTCACTGGAGGGGATTTTTGTGCTCTGCTCTGTTCGACGAACTGGGTGGGGATTTTTTCTCCTTTTCTACGATCATGCGGTTAATTAGTCAGGGCTGTTGTGGAATTCGTAGTGGTGATGATGCGAAAGGCTAAAATCTAGCGCTACTTGCACTTGGTTTGGTTCAGAAAACCCGCAAAGTCTCTCGGATTGGTTAATAATCATATATGTATGCCCTTCCTTCATGTTTGATTAGCACATGCATGTTTCACCCGACTTGTATGAATAGGTTGCTGCTTGTTAGGCACGATGGACATGGTTTGGTCAAGTGCAAATTGAAATGGGAATTGGGTAGGCAGTTAGGCATGATGGCTGGTTGTTGCTGCCCTGTTTATTTTAGTCAGAGGACCATGTCTGATTGCTTGCACGCAGCACTCACTCAAGAATATGATTCTTTTACCAAGTCAAATGTTCTGTTGTGAGGACGACTAGTTCTGCTCTAGCTGGCATAAACACATCAATGTGGTGCTACCAGCTCTCGAACCGACAAGAAAATTGGTTAACTGTACATACATAACATGTCCTGGTGGCAATTCATATGCTTAAATTGGTTAAATTGGTTAAATTTTTTCATAAACCTGAACAAGTGGTTGAGCCTAAGACATGCTCTCTTATGCAAAATTGCTGAATGCCCATGGGTACAATGTAGGTGTCGCCGGAGCACCACCACCACCCGGACCTCGTCGCCTCCTCCCCTGCGTGGTGAGCACAAAGCAAACTGTTCTTTCGCCATTTTCTTCAACATTTGTCAGTCAGATTTCCTCCCTGGCCATTTCAAACTATGATATACAAAATGAGTCTCAATGTAGTCTCCGGGTCTTTTACAACTCTTTAATATAATTTTGCGAGATTCCTCCCCGCTGGACTTGATTAAAATATATGAATATGATTAAAATATGATTACTGCTTTGCCAATAGATTACTGCTCCCTTCCTGCCTTCTTGTATGATTACTGCTTTGCCAATAGATTACTAGGTTGTTTCCTGATGTAGGGTTCAGTGTTTCCTCGTCACCATGCATGTTATTATATATGAAAAGAAGGCACTTTGTCTATGCAGAGTATGTGTACAAAGTTGTGAATTAACAAAAGAATTCTGTACTTATTTTGCTGCACTCCACTGTGCTTATAGTTGGACAAAGCACCTGGATAATTGGGCTTGGTCATCATCAGCAGCATCACGCATGCAATTTGTTTTAGTGTTTGTTTCATAACATATGTGGACCCATATATCAATGACTGATATTCTCTAATGCATAAACTTTGATCAATTTTGAGTAATTGCTTAGAGGGATGATCAAGTTGGCAGCAAATGTATGGTAGATTGGACATGAACTGTACTGGGGAGACTACAATAGAAGCACCACTTTGTGTGCAAACATAGAAAAAAAATCAACGACAGCCGTCAAATCTTGGGTGAATGTCTCTGATGGATCCTGTGTGAGCTGGTGGAGTGATTTGTTTTCTACATAAAGCTCTTTAGTCAGGCTGGTTTTCGTGAAATACACATGAAGCTTCACCAGCTCCTGTGGGTGTGGGATCCATGTGACATGTGACATTGCATCCATGTCCACCTGGGATAATGATTTTGCAGGTACCCCGAGAGGCCCTTGAGTTTGCCGGAATGTCGATTAACTTCCGTTCCGGCAAATTCGGGTACTCCATATGTCCTATTTTCAGCAAAGGTCATGCTGAAATTTTCCGTGAATTTTAGCATGACTTTGCTAAAAATAGGACATATGGGGTACTTGTGACTAATGCATGGGCCGGGGTATCTTAGTAGTTAATTAAGTAGGATCAAGTGCCCCGGCGTACTTGTGACTAATGCATGGCTTTTAGGGTGCCTCGGTGTCGATAAAAACCGAAATGATGAAAGCTTAGGCTTTTAGGGTGCCTCGGCGTCGAAAAACCCTCAATGATAAAAGCTTAGATTTTAGGATGCCTCGGTGTCGACAAACCCTAAATGATGAGACCATGATCTTGTTCCTTGACAATAACCAACTTTTTGACCAAACTTTGTTTCTATTTAGAGAGAAACATGGCCCACAACGATGAGGCCGGGGGTTCGGGCGGCAAGGCATTCTGGGAGCTGTCCCAGGAGATGGAGGAACAACCTCACTTGTATGAGGACGCCGCCTTCCCCACCGATCCTGAGACCACTGATGGTACCGCCGAGGATGACCCCACTGATGCCACCACTGATGGTGCCGCCGAGGATGCCACCACTGATGATGGCGGCGCACGCACAGATGGCAGCCAACAGAAGAGGCAACGGAAGGACCGGCGCCCGACCGTGCTCCGCACCCTCAAGGAGGAAGTTACTGAAGTGGACTCCGACGGGAATCCAACGGCGCCCGAACGAATAGTCAAGGGGTACTCGCTTCAGCTCGGGTGCATTCTCCGGAGCACCGTCTCGATCAACACCGAGAACCTGAGGCATCCTGACCGAGGGAATTTGCGCAACCTCCTCTTCACGAAGCTGCACGAACGATACAAGTTCCCCGCTGCTTTTGAAAACACAAGCCTCAAAGGGAATAAAGTGAACAATGCTGCCCTCACGAAGATGAGCAAGGCCCTGTCTACTTGGAAAAGCAATGTGAAGAGAATGATCGAGAAAGGTGAGAGTTATGAGAAGATCAAGGAGAAAAATCCTTCGATCACCGAAGATGACTACAACGACTTCAAGATCAATTGCTCGAGCACCGCAAACTCCCAATCAAGTCAGTGGGGGAAAGAAATGCGGGAGCTGAACTTAGGGGAACACAAACTCGGTCCCGGCGGTTACAGAGTGGCGGAGCCTATATGGGACAAGGAGGACGCGGAGCGTGCCGAGCAAGGCCTACCGCCCCGCTTCGAGAAATACAGCGGTAACAAGCAGACCAGGAACTTTGTCAGGGCCCGGTACAAGGAGGACCCGATAACAAAGGAGCTTACCACGGATCCGAAGACCAGGGCGCTTGAGCTTGTTCTGGTAAGGAATACACCCCCGCGTAATTAGCTCCATATGGTTGCATTCTAATTAATGAAGCCAAATTTCTAAATGGTTCACATTCCTTCCGCAGGCGACTGAAAGCAGTAGCGCGGGGTCGACTACGAGCAACCCTTGGGACACCACTCTAAATAGGGCGTTGAATGTAATGAAGAACAAGGATAAGCTCAGTAAGCCGACGTCAGCTGGTCGTGTGGCCGGCAAAGGCTTGTCCACAAAATGGGGGTCATACTATACCGCTGGTGTGCGGAAGGAGAAAAAGACCAGCTCGGAAAGCCAGGCGCGCGAGGTTCAAGAACTCAAGGCACAGGTGGCGCGGATTCCGGAGATTGTCCAAGAGCAAGTGGAACAACGACTCGGAGCGACGATCACCGCCATTGTGCCTACCTTGATCCAGGGGTTGAGTGCGTGGATTGCGGGCGGCCAACAGGGGCCGCCCCCGATTCCTAGCTTCACGGCCAGCAACTCGCAGAATGCGATGGCGGGGCCATTGGTGTCTCCGGCGGAGGCGGCATTGGTGTCTCCGACGCCGGCACGGGAGCTTAATGCACCCGGGTGTACACCGGCCGGCACCTCTGCAGCAAGCGGCCCCTCCGTCAACTGCACGCCCGCCGTTGGCGGTGCCTCGACATTAGCCGAGCTCGACGCCATCATCAAGGTAACTAATTAAGCCTCTCTCGGCCGAGGACTTCATCTCCTTGCCTTTCACTGGGCATCCCTGACGCCCTACATGTTTTCGCAGGGCGCCGACGACGTTTCGTGCACTCTCCTGCACTTCGTGAACAACAAGTTGGTCGATGTCTCCAAGGGCCAAATCGTTCAACCGGGCAACCCCTTGTTCCACGGTACCCAGATGCCACCCAACTTGTTTAGGGTTCAACTGGTTCGGGTGCTGCCAGGCTGCGACGAGTTGTTACCTCCGATTCGACCCGTCGGGGCCGACGATGATGACGTGATAACCCTCAGCGCCTGCCTGAGCTGGCCCCTGCTTTGGCCGAAGAGCCAGATTTGTTTGGGGGCGGGGGACACCACCCCAAAGACAACACCGCCAGTCGTGCCGGCGCCAAGTAGGCCCCATGGCAAGACCGCCGCAACGGTGCCGGACATCCCTATGCCACTGGATCCAAACATGCATATGGCACAGGATCAGAACGACTACGACGACGATACATTTGGCAACGTCGATCAGTACTTTGCCGAACATGGGTACGATGGCGACTTCATGGGGGCTCCTTCTCAAGAACCCAACCCAACAAAAGACGTGCGCGATCTAGCTGGTACCGCGGAGAAGCCAAGTTGCAACAGGCGTCGTCTGCCGTTCAGCTCTCAGGAGACGCCTCCAGCTGCCGACTTCACCGAGCCTCAGATAGGCGAGGTGCGAAATATTATCAGCCCAAATACACTCAAGAAGGCGGTCTGTGAGCAGAACTCGGTCCCATTACAGGAGAAGAAGAAGGCACGCAAAAGAAAGACTAACAAGGGTGCGAGCCAGCCGGCACCGAGTACGATCCGTGCTCAGGACGGGCCACCTTCACCTGAGGATATCTCGAGGAGGGTGCATGTGGCGGGTAGGGCGATGCTACCGACAAATATGCTCAATGCTGCAACCGGTGCTATGCGGAGTCTGCATGACAGTGTTCTTTCTTTGGAGAAGCGGCGTCTCAGAGAGAAGGATGTGGCATACCCGGTTTTCGCGGCCAAGGTGCCAGAGGGCAAGGGCTTTGTGGATAACTCCATCGGGCGTACGATCGTCCTGCGGTTTGATGACATCCACGCTATGATGAACCTTCATCCGCTGCACTACACCTTCGTTCGGCTATTTTCGCTGAGTATGGAGATGCGGATCATTCGCGACAAGACCCCGGACATCGTGATAGTCGACCCCTTCTACATGCGTGCCAAGATCTTGGGCAGCGCTGGGGACCGGCAAGTCGCGAGTTCTTACCTCGAAGGCGTCATTCTGGCAAACCAAGATAAGGATAACTTCCTCGTGCCTTACTTTCCCGAGTAAGTCCCCCCCTCAACCGGCCCGTAACATATGAATTCTTAGATTTCGATCGTTTTTCTTTTAACATTCCGTGTTTTCTGCAGTGACACACATTGCACGCTCATCCTCCTAAGCCCCAAATATTCCATGGCCACGTATTTCGACCCGGACCGTCAGTCGAACGTAGACTACACAAATGTCAAGAAGGTTCTTGATGATGTTCTCCCCGGCTACGCCAAATCTGGAGGCACCTTCACCAGGCCTATTCGTAAGTACGGCAAGCACGTGTTCTCCCACAATACGACGTTCTGCTGCGTCAAGCAGCCGCCTGGCGGTCAGAAGGGTGCCTACTATGCCATCCATCACATGCGGGCGATCGTACGGGACCATCATCAACTTCTGCTACCGAGTAAACTCAAAGATTGGGCAAAGAGCGTGTCGGCAATCCAGGACGCGGACCTCCGACAAGAATTCTTTCGCATCCAGTCGGAGTTTGCGGAAATCATCCATCAAGATGTCCTTCGTACCTCGGGGCAGTTCTACCTCAGAAATCAACCGTCCAACAGTGACATCGACACAATGCTACAAATGCAGGCTGACAACGCCCGTTCTTTCATGACTCCCACGATAGACGGCGGCTTCATCCACGCTTCGGTCCCTTGAGTCGAGTCGAAAGCAGTGATGCTGTGTCTAGTTCTGAAACATCGATTGGCTCATGTTGTAATTAAACTTTAATGAACTTGTAGTATGTCTCTTTGGTTTCGAGAGTCGTTCAACTTAGATGTAATCGATGCTATTAATGTCTTGCTTTTCTCTTCCGATCGTTCTGTTGCATACTTATATATTGCTTATGTATTGTCTGTGAATTGGTACTAACGTTTCGTTTGGCTAGTGCATAGCGATGCCGACGTATGTCGTGTACAAGGGTAAGGTTCCCGGAGTCTACGACGACTGGGAGGAGTGTCGGAGACAGGTTCACCGATTCAGCGGTAACAGTTACAAAGGGTACACCACTAGGGCCGAGGCCGAATCTAGATACGCCCGCTATCTAGCGGGAGAGGGGAGGGAGCGTTGGAGGAACCGGATGAAGACGAGTTTCATCGTGATGATGCTCATCGTGATGACCGCAACTCTCTTCTATGTGATGGTAGTTTAGATGATCGATATCGACTTGTAATGTGAAGACAAACTCGCTACTCGCGGTCTCGAGACTTGTAATATAATGTTCTATCTTTGTTCGGTCTTTTCAATTCGGAGACTAATATGATGAATTGTATTCGGAGACTAATATGATGAATTGTATTCAAAGACTAATCTTCTATTGTATTCGATGAATCTGTTGTTGATGTGTGCTGTCTATATTTTGTCAAATTATACATTTTGTAACCTGTGCAAAAAACAGAAAATAAAAATAAAAAAACCTAATATTCATACTAATGGCGCATCACATGACAGTGCGCCATTAGTATGACAAAGCATACTAATGGCGCATCACTGAACAGTGCGCCATTAGTATGTCGAGGTTACTAATGGCGCATCTTGTTGCTGTGCGCCATTAGTATGCCAGAGCACCTGGGTATACATGGCCCCTGGGAGGCATACTAATGGCGCACTTGTGTATACACTAATGGTGCATCAGTGGTGCGCCATTAGTATATCAGATACTAATGGCGCACCAGGGGGTGCGCCATTAGTAAAATATACTAATGGCGTGGCACTAATGGCGCACCACTAATGCGCCATTAATGGCCAAATTAGGTGCGCCATTAGTAGGCCTTTTCCTAGTAGTGTTAAATTGTTGAAGTGGCTCTTATATGCATTATTGTTGATTTAACCCAGAGCCCATATTGCCTTGTCTTCTCCTGTTTATTGAATGCTCGCAGATTCCAGGTTAGTCCAATGCACGTGCACTCTTATTATTATTCACACCATTCAGTCGTGCAAGTGAAAGGCAATTATGATGATATATGATGGACTAACTGAGATGAGAAAACCTGGTATGAACTCGACCTCTTTTTTTTGTAAATATGATGAGTCCCTCGTTCTTGATTCAGCTTATTATGAATAAACATGTTTGCAATGACAATTAGAGATCATAGTTGCTTGTGCCATGCTTGATTAGCTATGAGATATAATGATTTACCTTGTATGCCAACATGCTATTGAGATGATTATGATGTGGTATGATGGGGTGGTATCCTCCTTTGAATGACTTAAGTGACTTGACTTGGCACATGTTCACGCATGTAGTTGAAACAAATCAACATAGCCTTCACGATATTTATATTCATGGTGGATTGTATCCTACTCATGCTTGCATCCAATGTTTATTAATTTTAATGCATGTACATGGCTGTTGTCGCTCTCTAGTTGGTCGCTTCCCAGTCTTTTGCTAGCCTTCACCTGTACTAAGCGAGAATACTGCTTGTGCATCCAATCCCTTAAACCCCAAAGTTATTCCAGATGAGTCCACCATACCTTCCTATATGCGGTATCTACCTGCCGTTCCAAGTAAATTTGTATGTGTCAAACTGTAAACCTTCAAATAAACATTCTGTTTTGTATGCTCGAATAGCTCATGTATCAACCAAGGTTGTCCTTATCTTTTGTGTTAGGCGGGTTATTCTCAAGGGGAGTGGACTCCGCTCCTCGCTCACGAGATAAATGGCTGGTCACCGGGATGCCCAGTCCCATGCTTTATGCAAACTAAATCAAAATTAATTGCAAACAAAACTCCCCCTGGGACCTGATGTATGTTGGAGGCACTCGTTGTTTCGAGCAAGCCATGGATTGATGCTTGTTGGTGGAGGGGGAGTATAGACTTTACCATTCTGTTTGGGAACCGCCTATAATGTGTTTAGCATGGAAGATATCGCCATCTGTTAGTTGTTACGTTGACAATGAAAGTATACCGCTCAAAATACAATTTATCTCTATTTTAAAACCGAGCTCTGGCACCTCTACAAATCCCTTCTTCCCTCTGCGAAGGGCCTATCCATTTACTTTTATGTTGAGTCATCACCCTCTTATTAAAAAGCACTAGCTGGAGAGCACATCTGTCATTTGCATTCATCACTGTTAATTTATATTGGGTATGACTATGATTGGATCTCTTTTACCATGAATTACAATGTCTAGCCAGTCCTTGATCTTTAAAGGTGCTCTGCATTTATGTTTTGCGGTCTTAGAAAGGGCTAGCGAGATACCATCTTGTTATATCATATTATGATTGTTTTGAGAAAGTGTTGTCATCCGAGATTTATTACTATGGCTTGCTAGTTGATTATGCTATTGATATGAGTAATTGTGAGACCTGAGAATTATTGCAAATGTGGTTAGTTATGATCTATGCTGAAAACTTGAATACTGGTTTGACATAGTTACAACAACAAGAGCAAACAGAGTTTGTAAAAGTTTTTCTTTCTCTCTTTCAGTCTGTCAACTGAATTGCTTGAGGACAAGCAAGGGTTTAAGCTTGGGGGAGTTGATACGTCTCCGTCGTATCTACTTTTCCAAACACTCTTGCCCTTGTTTTGGACTCTAACTTGTATGATTTGAATGGAACTAACCAGTACTGACGCTGTTTTCAGCAGAATTGCCATGGTGTTGTTTTATGTGCAGAAAACAAATATTCTCGGAATGACCTGAAACTCCACGGAACATCTTAGAAAAAATAATAAAAAATCCTCGCCAAAAATGAAGACCAGGGGGCCCACAGCCTTCTCACGAGGGTGGGGGGCGCCCCCCCCCCCCCCCCCCAGGGCGCGCCCCCTACCTCGTGGGCCCCCTGGATGCCCTCCGACGCCAACTCCAACTCTATATATTTGCTTTCGGAGAGAGAAAAATCAGAGAGAATAAATCATCGCGTTTTACGATACGGAGCCGCCGCCAAGCCCTAAAACCTCTCGGGAGGGCTGATCTGGAGTCCGTTCAGGGCTCCGGAGAGGGGGATTCGTCGCCGTCGTCATCATCAACCATCCTCCATCACCAATTTCATGATGCTCACCTCCGTGTGTGAGTAATTGCATCATAGGCTTGCTGGACGGTGATGGGTTGGATGAGATTTATCATGTAATCGAGTTAGTTTTGTTAGGGTTTGATCCCTAGTATCCATTATGTTTTGAGATTGATGTTGCTATGACTTTGATATGCTTAATGCTTGGCACTAGGGCCCGAGTGCCATGATTTCAGATCTGAACCTATTGTGTTTTCATGAATATATGTGAGTTCTTGATCCTATCTTGCAAGTCTATAGTCACCTACTATGTGTTATGATCCGGCAACCCCGAAGTCACAATAATCGGGACCACTCCCGGTGATGACCATAGTTTGAGGAGTTCATGTATTCACTATGTGCTAATGCTTTGTTCCGGTTCTCTATTAAAAGGAGGCCTTAATATCCCTTAGTTTCCAATAGGACCCCGCTGCCATGGGAGGGTAGGACAAAAGATGTCATGCAAGTTATTTTCCATCAGCACGTATGAATTGGAGCTAGTTTTGTGTCACCCTATGTTATGACTGTTACATGATGAACCGCATCCGGCATAATTATCCATCACTGATCCGGTGCCTACAAGTTTTCCATATACTGGTTTACGCTTATTTACTTTTCCGCTGCTACTGTTACAATCACTACAAAATACCAAAAACATTACTTTTGTTGTCTTTACTTTTGTTGCCGCTACCACCACTATCATATTACTTTGCTACTAAAAACTTTGCTGCACATACTAAGTTTCCAGGTGTGGTTGAATTGACAACTCAGCTTCTAATACTTGAGAATATTCTTTGGCTCCCCTTGTGTCGAATCAATAAATTTGGGTTGAATACTCTACCCTCGAAAGCTGTTGTGATCCCCTATACTTGTGGGTTATCAGCTACCAAACGTCACAATGTAACTGGGTGATTATAAAGGTGCTCTACAGGTGTCTCTGATGGTGTTTGTTGAGTTGGCATGTACCAAGATTGGGATTTGTCACTCCGGTTGTCAGAGAGGTATCTTTGGGCCCTCTAGGCAATGTACATCACTATAAGCCTTGTAAGCAATGTAGCTAATGAGTTAGTTACGAGATGTAGCATTAAGGAACGAGTAAAGAGACTTTCCGGTAACGTGATTGAACTAGGTATTGAGATACCGACGATCGAATCTCGGGCAAGTAATATACCAATGACAAAGGGAACAACGTATATCGTTATGCGGTTTGACCGATAAAGATCTTCATAGAATATGTAGGAACCAATATGAGCATCCAGGTTCCACTATTGGTTATTGATCGGAGACATGTCTCGGTCATGTCTACATAGTTCTCGAACCCGTAGGGTCCGCACGCTTAACGTTCGGTGATGATCAGTATTATGAGTTTATGTGTTTTGATGTACCGAAGGTAGTTTAGAGTCCCGGATATGATCACGGACATGACGAGGAGTCTCGAAATGGTCGAGACATAAAGATCGATATATTGGATGACTATGTTTAGACATCAGAAGGGTTCCGAGTGAAGTTCGAGCATATACCGGAGTACCAGGGGGTTACCGGAACCCCCCGGGGAGTTTAATGGGCCTCTGGTCTGAATTGGACTAGGAAGGGGGGGCGGCGCCCCCCTTTCCTTCTCCCTCTTTCCTCCTTCCTTCCTACTCCTACTACATGGAAAGGGGGGGAATCCTACTCCCGGTGGGAGTAGGACTCCCCATGGGGCGCGCCATAGGAGGGTCGGCCCTCCCCCTCCTCCACTCCTTTATATACGGGGAGGGGGCACGCCATAGACACACAAGTTGATCATTGATCTTTAGCCATGTGCGGTGCCCCCTCCACCATAATCCACCTCGGTAATATTGTAGCGGTGCTTAGACGAAGCCCTATTCCGGTAGCAACATCATCACCGTCATCATGCTGTCATGCTGACAAAGCTCTCCCTCGAAGCTCTACTGGATCGTGAGTTCGTGGGACGTCACCGAGCCGAACGTGTGCAGATCGAGGAGGTGCCGTATCTTTGGTACTAGATCGGTCGATCGTGAAGACGTACGACTACATCAACCGCGTTGTCATAATGCTTCTGCTTACGGTCTACGAGGGTACGTAGACAATACTCTCCCCTCTCATTGCTATGCATCACCATGATCTTGCGTGTGCGTAGGATTTTTTTGAAATTACTGCGTTCCCCAACACATAAGGGGGTCAAGTGTCTTGATGTTTCTATCGGTCGGGTATACATATCTCGTGATGTTGTGTTCGACGAGACTAAATTCCCCTTTGCTGATCTACACCCAAATGCCGGTGCTTTACTTCGGATAGAACTCCTTCTTCTATCTCCTAATCTAACCGGCCTTGATCACAGGGAGTATAGCTATAATCATCCTATCATGACTAACCCTCTCACCACTTTGCTTGAGTTGTGTGATGATGCAGGAGGCCATGATGAAAAAAACGGAGTTGAAAACAATGAAGAAACTGCCCAGCAGGGCCATATTTCATGTGCCAGGGATTGGGAAGCAAATCCCCCTCAGGATCGGCGCCTGCAGGTGCGACAGACCTGGCAGCAGAATCCGCCTCGGGATCCTTGTTAGCAGACCAGTCAGGCCAAGCTCCTTTGGAATCCGCGCCGTCTGCTGCTCCCGCCGCACCCGACCACACACCAGCGGGCAGACCTGCCCGCGCCACGCGGCTGGTGGCAACGCCACCCACGCCCCGCACTCACTTAGGCCCATAGGCAGGCGCTCTCCCATCCAACCCGTCTGCTATAAGCGGCATGATCTACGTCGGCCGACCGATGCGGGCCCCACATCTGGTGCAAGGAGGGAACCGGCTCAATCGTTGCCACATGATGAGCCCCGCCAAACGGGATCTTCTGCGGCGCATGTGGCTTCCCCTCGTGTCGCTACTGCACCCACGGGCACAGAGAATCCGGCGCCTGCTCCCGAAACGGCTGTTGGGCCTGCTCCTGAATCCATCTCGGGATCGACACCTGTAGCCAACATGGTATCTTCTGCGCCACATGAGTCAACTACGTCACGTCGTACCCGGCTCCAACAAGGGGTAATACAACCTATAAATTATAAACATATGACAAAATTTGGGATGGTCTGTTCCACAGGTGAACTAGGCGAGCCACATACACTTGAAGAAGCACTTGGTGATGAAAATTGGGAGAAAGCAATGAAAGAAGAGTACATGGCCCTGAAACGAAACAACACATGGCACTTGGTTCCTCCACAGCACGGTAAAAACCTCATTGACTGCAAGTGGATATTCAGGATCAAGAGAAAATCCGATGGAACCATTGACCGCTACAAAGCAAGACTTGTGGCAAAAGGCTTTAAACAACGGTATGGCATAGACTATGAGGATACCTTTAGTCCCGTTGTAAAAGTTGCCACTATCCGTCTCATTTTGTCCATTACTGTTTCCAGGGGCTAGAGTCTCAGACAGCTAGACGTACATAACGCGTTTTTGCATGGTGTTCTGGAAGAGGAAGTGTACATGAAACAACCTCCTGGGTTTGAAAACAAGAATGCACCTTCTCATGTGTGCAAACTTGACAAAGCATTATATGGACTGAAACAGGCTCCTAGAGCATGGTACTCAAGTCTGAGTCACAAAATGCAAGCACTTGGCTTTATTCCTTCAAAGTCTGACAGCTCCTTGTTCATTTACAACAAATGCAACACTCACATATTTGTTCTCATATATGTTGATGATATTATTGTCACAAGTTCATCTAATGAGGCTATCACAGGACTTTTGAAGGATCTCAGTGCAGAGTTTGCTCTCAAGGACCTTGGAGAATTGCATTATTTCCTAGGGATAGAAGTGAAGAAACATGAGGATGGACTTCATCTATCTCAGAAAAAGTATGCAATAGATCTGGTAAAAAAGGCTGGGTTGCAAGGGTGTAAACCCTCACCTACTCCACTATCTAGTTCAGAAAAATTGTCTCTTATAGAAGGACAGCCTTTGAGTCAGGATGACTGTACAAGACATAGGAGTCTGGTAGGTGCACTTCAATAGTTGACGCTTACAAGACTTGATATCTAATTTGTTTTTAATAAAGTCTGTCAGTTTCTTCATGCACCCACCATAGTTCATTGGACTGCTGCAAAGCATATAGTTAGATATGTCAAGAACACTCTCAATATTGGTATGAATTTCAGCAAGTCATCATCCACACTTTCGAGTGCTTTCTTAGATTCTAACTGGGTTGGATGCTTGGATGATAGGCGCTCCACTGGTGGCTTTGCAATGTTTTTTCGTTAACTTAATTTCATGGTGTGCAAGAAAGCAGGCTACTATTTCTTGATCCAGTACAGAGGCAGAATACAAAGCATATGGGTGCAATCAATGTTGAAAAACTTGGTGTAAAAAGCACTCAAGCTCCATACTTATGGTGTGATATCCTGGGTGCTACTGCTACATACTTGTTTGCTAATCCAGTGTTTCATGCTAGGACCAAACACATTGAAATTGATGTCCACTTTGTCAGAGAATGGGTGGCTCAGAGGAAACTTGATATACGGTTTGTGCATTCCGAGGATCAGATTGCAGATGGATTCACCGAACCTTTACCCACGAGAAGCTTTGAAGACTTCACACATAATCTCAACTTGATGAAGTTGTGATTAAGGGAGGGTGTTAAACGCACATATGTCACGATGACATTCAGAGTTGGCGCATCAGGAGATAGACTAGGTTGTTAGGGAGAATCTCTTTATCTGGTAAACCTCTCTTATCTCCTTATCTCTTCCTCCCCAAGTTTTAATCTTCTCCAACTACTTTGTATGCGCTATGGTCAAGGAGGTGCGCCCCTACTGCCTATAACATGCAACGCGCCCCCTCACAACGAGGGTAAGACGCTTCTGCCAAATCGCACAGCATCAACTGGCATTTCTTTCTCGTAAGAAATAAAGTATCCTTGTTTTTGTTTCCTTGAGGAAATTAAATAAAGTGTCATTGTAAGTTAATTTGTGGACATCGGTTGTCCTCGCCTCTGTAGATCTGCATTTGACTCTGGTTTGGCTGGTTGCAACAGTTTATGTTTTGTCTGACAACAGTAGTGTCGATGACACTTGGCAAACCGCAGAGTTAGCAAACAGTCACAAAGATTCCTACTCCATTGTAGTGCTCGCATAGTATAATTAATTATTAGTTAGATCTGATTTTACGCATACTTTGTCAGCAATGCATGTGTCTCAACTACTCTAAATATCGTTGCACGTCGCTATACTGTCTTGACTGATGAAGCACTTCCATTCAGACCAAGCGTTGATGGGTTTCAACATTTTATTATATATGTGTGTGGATGGCATTGACCTAGCTATCTGATATATAAGGTGTAGATGCCAGTGAATTATTTGGCTACATATATTCAATTCATTGATGAATTCTTCTAGTCCTCGAATCCATTCTTTTTTAGGAACCGAGCCGCCTCATTGATTTTCATTGAACAAATAGCTAGCTCTCATAAAACCGAGCCACCTTACTCAAGAGACTTATTTTTTGGATTACAACCCATGCTAAAGCCAAATTTAGAACACATCTTCGAATAACGGCACCGTCATCAAAATGAAGTAAAAGCAAGAAAATATGAGGTATTGTAGGATCCCAGCCAGTCCTCCTTGTTTAGATCACCCTTTTTATCTTGAGCACTTTCATTTACTTTTTTGTATCTTGACTTCTCTGCAAGATGCTGCAATTATTCAGATTATGATGTATGGTAAAAATGACTGTAGCAGCATCATTAGGGATTTTCTGTGTCAAAACCTGCTGCAATTCTGGGGTTTTTTATTTTGAAACAACATTTTTGGTTTTCATATTGTCTAGCAAACATACACTGCCCCAAAAGAGCAGTATCACTATTTTCCGTTGGGCAACTAGAAAAGAGTATAACCAATCCCCAACTAGACCCCCACCCTCCCACACACACACACACGCACACACACACACTCGGGCCCTCTTGATGGAGGTAAAACCCTACGTCCTGCTTGATTGATATTGATGATATGGGTAGTACAAGAGTAGATCTACCACGAGATCGGAGAGGCTAAACCCTAGATCTACGGACTAAAACCCTCCGGTTTATATAGACACCGGAGAGGGTTAGGGTTACACAAAGTCGGTTACAATGGTAGGAGATCTACATATCCGTATCGCCAAGCTTGCCTTCCACGCCAAGGAAAGTCCCTTCCGGACACGGGACGAAGTCTTCAATCTTGTATCTTCATAGTCCAGGAGTCCGGCTGAAGGTATAGTCCGGCCATCCGGACACCCCCTAATCCAGGACTTCCTCAGTAGCCCCTGAACCAGGCTTCAATGACGACGAGTCCGGTGCGCAGGTTGTCTTCGGCATTGCAAGGCGGGTTCCTCCTTGTCGGTGTCAAAACCAGCGGATCTCGGCTAGGGGGTCCAGAACTGTGCGTCTAGGCCGGATGGTAACAGGAGGCAAGGGACACGAAGTTTTACCCAGGTTCGGTCCCTCTCGATGGAGGTAAAACCCTACGTCCTGCTTGATTAATATTGATGATATGGGTAGTACAAGAGTAGATCTACCACGAGATCGGAGAGGCTAAACCCTAGAAGCTAGCCTATGGTATGATTGTTGATGTGTATGTCGTCCTACGGACTAAAACCCTCCGGTTTATATAGACACCGGAGAGGGTTAGGGTTACACAAAGTCGGTTACAATGGTAGGAGATCTGCATATCCGTATCGCCAAGCTTGCCTTCCATGCCAAGGAAAGTCCCTTCCGGACACGGGACGAAGTCTTCAATCTTGTATCTTCATAGTCCAGGAGTCCGGCTGAAGGTATAGTCCGGCCATCCGGACACCCCATAATCCAGGACTCCCTCAGTAGCCCCTGAACCAGGCTTCAATGACGACGAGTCCGGCGCGCAGATTGTCTTCGGCATTGCAAGGCGGGTTCCTCCTCCAAGTACTTCATAGAAGATTTTGAACACAAAGATAGTGTCCGGCTCTACAAAATAAGTTTCCACATATTGCCATAGAGAGAATAATATTTACACAAATCTAATATGCTGACGTATTCCGTAGTGTGACACACCACGGCCAAGCCTTTATCCGAGTCATTTCATTATCCCACCTCAGCGCGTCATGCGAGGCGGTTTCCTTGGCATGTCTTGTTAAAGCAGAGATCGTGTCCCCTTATTCCGGGATTCTTATCAATACGGGCGTGGGTAACCCAACCGCTTCTAGGACTCCTAGATTATAGGCAAGTCCAAACGGACACGGAGAGGACGCTTGATATTCACCCTCTTTATAAAGGGGACAAGGCTTTTATTTTTCCCTCCCGTGCTCAATCGAATCCTTCCCCCACCTCAAGCTCAAACGCCCGAAGTTCAGGTCAGGTGCTCCGAACCTTCAGTCATGTCTAGATCTAGCCTTCAAGGCTGATGGGTGCCTTCCTCCATCACGGAATAAGACATCAAGAAGTTGAGGGAGGCCAGATATCTGACCGCCGAGATTTCGCATCGGCTGCCTCCCCGAGGGCAGGCCATCCCCACCCCCGAACCCAACGAGAACGTCGTGTTCGTCTCCCACTTCCTCTGAGGTCTAGGCCTTGCTCTGGATCCTTTCGTCAGGGGTTTGATGTTTTACTACGGGATAGACTTTCATGATCTAGCTCCGGACTCCTTTCTTCATATCACGACATTTAATGTCGTGTGTGAGGCCTTCCTCCGGGTTACCCCTCGCTTTGGCATATGGCTCAAGACCTTTGAAGTGAAGCCGAAGATGGTCGAGGGGCAACATGCAGCGTGTGGAGGTGCCTCAATACGCAATATGACGGGAGCTTCGTGGCCCAAAGGTTCCATCCCAGAGGTGTCTAAGTTGTGGCAACAGGAGTGGTTCTACATCACGGCTCCTAGAAGTGCCAAGTGGGCAGCCCCCTCTGTTTTCCGCTTGGGCCCTCCACCATGGCTGATGTCATGGATCAGCAGAGGTCTGAGCTGGGGTCCAACCAAGGACGTTCCTATACTGCAAAGACGAATTCGAGATCTCTTCAATGGAGATTTCAGTTTGGTTGCGGTAATACAGGTTATGCTGGTTCGTCAAGTCCAGCCTTGCAAACGCCGGCCTCTTTGCCTGTGGGAATTCAATCCTGAGGGATCGCGTGCCATTCAAAATTTTCTCGGTCTGACGCACGAGGAGATGTACAAGTCATTCTTCAGACCTCAGGTGGAGTGTCCGGAAATCACCGAGGACGTGGGCCTGAGTAGTAACCGCGCCGCCGAACAGGTAAGGCATCTTCCGGCCGAACATACTGTCTCTCCTTTGTTACGAAGTTATTTCTGAAAGTTCGTTTTTTGACTAGGACTGGCTAACAAAGGCGAAGTTGATTCGATGTTCGGCCCCCCTCCCTGAGGGTTTGGAAAATCCAGTATTGGAAAAGATGCTCCAGACCGCACCTTGCTCGGAGCCCTTGAAGGAAGATACTATGGAGGATAATGTGGGCGGATGCGGACCCCCAACGCTGCCCATTCTAACCGAGGGAGCGAGCGTCTCCATGAAGGAAGACGACCAGAAGAGGAAAAGGACTGCGCCCGGGGATTCGGAAGCCGAAGCTTCCAAACGGGAGAAGAAGTCTCCTACAGAGGGTCCTACCTTGGGGGCGCTGTTGCCACACAAAGTCCGCGGGGGGATCAATTCTCCCACGAGTCGTAAGTGACCCGAAATACTTTTAATAGTACATATATGCCATCTTTTTCTTCTGAGAAAATAACCACCGCATATATTTTTGCAGTTCGGGCCTTAGCCCCTCTCAAATGAGCTCATCTTCGGGGGATCTTCTTCCAGAGATGATGGAGAGCGAAACGCCTCCTCCGCACTCCTCCGCTCCAGAAGCGGGCGACCCTAAAGTGTCGTCGCGGAGGGCCTCTCCGAGTCCGGTGAGTCCAGAAGATAATCCCATTGACCCCTGAAGCTCCCAGTGTTCGGCTCCCGAAGAGAGCAGACAAAAGAGTCCGGCACCGTCTAGTGTGCGATCGGATGTTCTGAGGGAGTTGGTGGGGCGAGCGGCCATCTCAGATGAACACCGTGTGCTGATGAATACGGTGATGGAGAGAATATAGTCCGCCAAAAGCGGATTGCATGAAGCTTTTATGAGTCTACTGACAGGCTTTGAGGTACGTAAAAGATAGTAGCCCCTGAGACTCTGGTTGTCGTCGGGAACGACGATGAACAGAGGATCATATTCCCAGGAAATAACCATACTACCTCTATGTGTAGGTGATGGAAGCTCCGGTGGCTAGCCGGACTAGCGAGTTTGCCCATTTAGAATAGCAGTTGGATGCGGCAGACGCTGGCATCGAGCTTTTTAACAAAAGGCTTGATGAGGCACAGGGTAAGTGTCATTATCTGGTAAACGCCACATAGGAAGAGTAGCATGATGCCAGTATCTTAAATATGTTGTGACTGTAGATGGAGTTGCCACTGTTGAAGCCTTGCGGGTAGAACTTGCCCGAGCCAAGGAACAAGCGAGGTTGGGTAATGCGGCTGCTGTGAGGGCGGCAGAAGAGTTGCAAGCCGAGAAGGCCGCGCATGGCGAGAGCCGAGACAAGATGGCCAAGATGGCCATAGAATTAAAGGCCGGATCCGACTGTTGCCGGGTTCTTGAAAAGGAAAACCAAGCGAAGGCATCGGACCTTGAGAAGGCTGCTGCGACAAAAAAGGACCTCCGCTTTGCTATGAGGGCAAAGAAGGAGGAGCTGCGGGAAGTCGGGGATATTGTAGCTGGGAAATCCTTTATGTTGTGGAGGAAGTTCGGAGATCCACGGCATGCCCCTCTGGATCGGCTGTGGAGTTTGGAGGATGTGCATATGGATTTGGCGGCAAGCGCTACCGATGCGGCCAAGTACTTCCAGGGTCAGACGGACCGTGAAGTAGACCAGCTGTTTTGGAGACAATTCCATTCTCCTGAGCGTCCATTTTCATTGACTGACCAATTAGCCGAATGGGCCGAACTAAATAGGTTGTCCGGACTCTCCATGAGGTCCATTGTGGATCAGCTATGGCCGGAAAGGTCAAAACCGAACAGCTATTTCAGCTTGGTGCAGCAGTTCCTTGACGTGGTGCCACGCATTAATGCGATGAAGAGGTCGGCGTGCATAGAGGGCACACGGATGGCCTTTGCCCGTGTTAAGGCATACTGGGCGGAGATGATTGCTACCAATGTTTCAGCGCGGGATTCGGCTATAGGTCGAAAGGCTGCTGAGCACTACTTTGAAGAAGTTCTTGAGGGCCCGTTTGATAGAGGCCAGTGCTCAAAAAACATTATGTTTGAGTGATATGAAATCTCATTGTAAGCGAAATGCTTTTATAAATTTTTATAAGGCTATTTTTATACTTTTGCCTGAAAGTAATATGATGCCTCCTGGGCGGCCGTTTATGTATACATGTGTATAACCTGAAAGATTGCAGTCGTCGGCTTCAACCCTCACGCATATAATGCGGAGGTGCGTGCAAAAACACGCATTCACACTTAACCCAACGTCTTGGTCCTATTAAGGAGGTGATAGCGGAGCGAGCGAGGCAACCGGACTATAATGCTTTAGCACTTTCACTTAGCCATAGGAGTTTGACAGTGGGGCTACTAGATAGCCCCTGGTGGCTCCGTACTCTCCCGATCTCGGGTTGCGTACATGCCTGGCCGGAAAACAGCCCTTCGTTAAGGCGGGGGAATTCTAACATTCCCACAGGTCATCGAGTGGTTGACCAGTCTCACGCTATATCATGACAGTCAGTTTTCGGCTTTCTCTACTGAGGTGCTCGTCCGGATGAACCAGGGCACAATCGCAGTAGTTCTCCTGGTGCTACCTTAGTCGGTAAAGCGGAACATAAGGCACCAAAACACAGGAGCCGGGAAAACCCAACATTTGACCAAAGACAATGATTCGGAGCTGATGCATATAGGGCCAAACTCGTGACGCCGAACACTCCCTAAGGTGTTCGGTCTTTGTGGTATAAACCGGGCCAAAATAATGGCCTTTGTAAGAAGCCCCTTGTGTCCAGGTACGTGCATTGTTCTGGCGTGGCCACATGCCAAGACGTCAGCATCCTTCTCAACGGTGGATATGTATCAATAAGAGACAGTAAAAAATGTTTACGCAGGGTCTTAATCTAAAAAGAATCCTTGGAGCGGGTCCCTGATGCACGTTTGCGCCTGTGTCTTCGTTGTGCCGTATCCTGGACGGGTGTAGCACAATGATCGTCTATAAAAGAGAGGAGTTTAGGTGAAAAAGTTGTCGTGCAAAAAGATAGTTTGTTAAATAAACCATGTATAATTCAAGATGAAACGAAATTGCCACTTGTCTACGCGTGTTGAGCCCCTTGTATTGACAAATAGGGGTGTGACCGTTTATTCGGTATAAGTAGTGGCGCCGGACTCGATTAGTTGTGTCTGAGGTCTTGACGACCTATTGGACGCTTTCTGGTCCGGGCGCCTTTAGTGTGCGGCTGCCAAGGCAGCCTCACTCTCTTCGGCGCGCAGAGATCGCTTGATATTTCCATGCACTGTAATGATGCCACGTGGACCGGGCATCTTGAGGGAGGCGTAGTGTGGTATTGCATTAAAGCGAGCGAAAGCTTCGCGTCCGAGCAGTGCTTGATAGCCACTTTGAAACGGAGCGATGTGGAAAGTTAAATGCTCGCGACGGAAGTTATCGGGGGAGCCGAATATAACTTGTAGTAGGAGGGAGCCCGTACAACGAGCCCCTGGGCCTGGCATTACTCCTTTAAAGATAGTATTGCTATGGCGAATTTGTGTTGGGTCTAACCCCATCCTGCGGATTGTATCCTGATATATTAGGTTTAGGCTACTGCCGCCGTCCATCAAGACTCTTGTGAAGTGATATCCGCCAATTACTGGGTCTAATACCAGGGCAGCCCATCCTGCGTGTCGGATACTTGGTGAGTAATCGCGATGGTCGAAAGTGATCGGTTGAGATGAACAGTGGCAGGACTTCGTGGTGACAAGCACTTGGGTATATTTTCCTGGGAGTGCCGCGTTGTTTTTTCCCTTGATTACGTGTAACGCGTTTACTGTTTTGACTTCTGGTGGAAATTTCTTTTGTTCCCCCATGTCTTGCTTGGGGGGCTCGTCCTCGTCTTCACTTGGTGTATCCTCCCCCTTGTGTACGGCGTTGAGCTGGCCGGACTGCTTGAAGACCCAACATTCTCTGTGGGTATGATTAGCAGGTTTACCAGGGGTACTATGGATCTGACATACTTGGTCCAGAATTTTGTTGAGGCTGGACAGTTCATCCCTGGTGCCTTTAGGGGGCGGCTTTTGACCTGGCCGAGAGCTTTTGAATCCGGCATTGACCGTCGTGCCCTTCGTGCTGTCTTCTTTATTCTGGCGTTGGTTATTGCTGTTGCGCCATGATTTCCCGTTTCCATCTCTAACTTCAGATGTACTGGGGTCGCTAGTGCTACGTCTGGCTAGCCAGCTGTCCTCACCCGCGCAAAAGCGGGTCATGAGGTTTGTTAATGCGGCCATCGTTCTCGGCTTATTTTGGCCGAGGCGTCTGGCGAGCCATTCGTCACGGACGCTATGCTTGAAAGTTGCCAAGGCTTCGGCGTCCGGACAGTCGACAATCTGGTTCTTTTTAGTAAGAAACCTGTTCCAAAGCTTTCGGGCTGACACTCCGGGCTGTTGAGTTATATGACTCAAATCGTCCGCATCCGGAGGTCGGACATAAGTCCCTCGAAAATTTGCCCGAAAGGCGTCTTCGAGCTCTTCCCAACTTCCTATGGAGCTTTAGGGGAGGCCTTTGAGCCAGTGACGAGCTGGCCCTTTGAGCTTGAGGGGTAAGTACTTGATGGCGTGGAGATCATCTCCTCGAGCCATATGGATGTGAAGGATGTAGTCCTCAATTCAGACCCCAGGGTCTGTTGTTCCGTCGTATGCCTCTATGTTTACGGGCTTGAATCCCTCTGGAAATTTGTTGGGTGTACTGTGTTCTTCGGATGTACCGTGTAGGGGGTGTAACATAGGGGGTGTGTGGCACCCCTGTAGCTGGGTGTACCGTGTTCTTCGGATGTTTGTTGTGTTGCATTGTATGCTGAGGCGCGCTTGTGTGGTCCATAGATGGATCTTGTTGCGCCGTCCTTTGGGTGCGAGCCCTCGCATGGGTCGCGTATTGTATTGTGAGCGGCGTTGTATGCCGCTCTGGTAGAGGGGTCGTCTATGTTGGGGAACGTTGCAGAAAACAAAAAAATTTCCTACGGTTTCACCAAGATCCATCTATGAGTTCATCTAGCAACGAGTGATCGGATGCATCTACATACCTTTGTAGATCACGAGCGGAAGCGTTCAAAGAACGGGGATGACGTAGTCGAACACGACGTGATCCAAATCACCGGAGATCCTAGCACCGAACGGACGGCACCTCCGCGTTCAACACACGTACGGTCAGCGTAATGTCTCCTTCTTGATCTAGCAAGGGGAGAAGAGAGGTTGAGGAAGATGGCTCCAGCAGCAGCACGACGGCGTGGTGGTGATGGAGCTGCAGTACTCCGGCAGGGCTTCGCTAAGCACTATGGAGGAGGAGGAGGTGTTGGAGAGGGAGAAGGAGGCAAACAAAGGTGTGGATCAAAATGCCCTCCTTCCCCCACTATATATAGGGGTGCCAGGGGAGGTGCCGGCCCTAGGAGATCCAATCTCCTAGAGGGGGCGGCGGCCAACGGAGGTTTCCCTCCCCCCCAAGGCACCTAGGGGTGCCTTCCACTAGTGGGACTCCTCCCCTTTGGAAACCCTAGGCACATGGGCCTATTGGGGCTGGTGCCCTTGGCCCATGTAGGCCAAGGCGCACCCCCTACAGCCCATGTGGCCCCCCGAGGCAGGTGGCCCCACCCGGTGTGCCCCCGGGACCCTTCCGGTGGTCCCGGTACAATACCGATAACCCCGAAACTTGTCCCGATGGCCGAAATAGCACTTCCTATATATAATTCTTTACCTCCGGACCATTCCGGAACTCCTCGTGACGTTCGGGATCTCATCCGGGACTCCGAACAACATTCGGGTTACTGCATATACATATCCCTACAACCCTAGCATCACCGAACCTTAAGTGTGTAGACCCTACGGGTTCGGGAGATATGTAGACATGACCGAGACGACTCTCCGATCAATAACCAATAGAGGGATCTGGATACCCATGTTGGCTCCCACATACTCCACGATGATCTCATCGGATGAACCACGATGTCAAGGATTCAAGCAACCCCGTATGCGATTCCCTTTGTCAATCGGTATGTTACTTGCCCGAGATTCGATCGTCGGTATCCCAATACCTCGTTCAATCTCGTTACCGGCAAGTCACTTTACTCGTACCGTAATGCATGATCCCGTGACCAGACACTTGGTCACTTTGAGCTCATTATGATGATGCATTACCGAGTGGGCCCAGTGATACCTCTCCGTCATACGGAGTGACAAATCCCAGTCTCGATCCGTGTCAACCCAACAGACACTTTCGGAGATACCTGTAGTGCACCTTTATAGTCACCCAGTTACGTTGTGACGTTTGGTACACCCAAAGCACTCCTATGGTATCTGGGAGTTACACGATCTCATGGTCAAAGGAAAAGATACTTGACATTGGAAAAGCTCTAGCAAACGAACTACACGATCTTGCGCTATGCTTAGGATTGGGTCTTGTCCATCACATCATTCTCCTAATGATGTGATCCCATTATCAATGACATCCAATGTCCATAGCCAGGAAACCATGACTATCTGTTGATCAACGAGCTAGTCAACTAGAGGCTTACTAGGGACATATTATGGTCTATGTATTCACAGATGTATTACGATTTCCGGATAATACAGTTATAGCATGAATAAAGACAATTATCATGAACAAAGAAATATAATAATAATACTTTTATTATTGCCTCTAGGGCATATTTCCAACAGTCTCCCACTTGCACTAGAGTCAATAATCTAGTTACATTGTTATGAATCGAACACCCATGGAATTCTGGTGTTGATCATGTTTTGCCCTAGGGAGAGGTTTAGTCAACGGATCTGCTACATTCAGGTCCGTATGTACTTTACAAATCTCTATGTCTCCATCTTGAACATTTTCACGAATGGAGTTGAAGCGACGCTTGATGTGCCTTGTCTTCTTGTGAAACCTGGGCTCCTTGGCAAGTGCAATAGCTCCAGTGTTGTCACAGAAGAGTTTGATTGGCCCCGACGCATTGGGTATGACTCCTAGGTCGGTGATGAACTCCTTCACCCATATTGCTTCATGTGCTGCCTCCGAGGCTGCCATGTACTCCGCTTCACATGTAGATCCCGCCACGACGCTCTGCTTGCAGCTGCACCAGCTCACTGCTCCACCATTCAACATATACACGTATCCGGTTTGTGACTTAGAGTCATCCAGATCTGTGTCGAAGCTAGCGTCGACGTAACCCTTTACGACGAGCTCTTCGTCACCTCCATAAAAGAGAAACATGTCCTTTGTCCTTTTCAGGTACTTCAGGATATTCTTGACCCCTGTGCAGTGTTCCTTGCCGGGATTACTTTGGTACCTTCCTACCAAACTTACGGCAAGGTTTACATCAGGTCTGGTACACAGCATGGCATACATAATAGATCCTATGGCTGAAGCATAGGGGATGACACTCATCTCTTCTTTATCTTTTGCCGTGGTCGGGCATTGAGCCGAGCTCAATCTCACACCTTGCAAAACAGGCAAGAACCCTTTCTTGGACTGATCCATTTTGAACTTCTTCAAAATCTTATCAAGGTATGTGCTTTGTGAAAGACCTATGAGGCGTCTCGATCTATCCCTATAGATCTTGATGCCTAATATATAAGCAGCTTCTCCAAGGTCCTTCATTGAAAAATTCTTATTCGAGTAGGCCTTAATGCTGTCCAAAAGATCTATATCATTTCCCATCAAAAGTATGTCATCTACATATAATATGAGAAATGCTACGGAGCTCCCACTCACTTTCTTGTAAACGCAGGCTTCTCCATAAGTCTGCATAAACCCAAACGCTTTGATCATCTCATCAAAGCGAATGTTCCAACTCCGAGATGCTTGCACCAGCCCATAAATGGATCGTTGGAGCTTGCATACCTTGTTAGCATTCTCAGGGTCGACAAAACCTTCCGGTTGCATCATATACAGTTCTTCCTTAAGATAACCATTAAGGAATGCCGTTTTGACGTCCATTTGCCATATCTCATAATCATAGTATGCGGCAATTGCTAACATGATTCGGACGGACTTCAGCTTCGCTACCGGTGAGAAAGTCTCATCGTAGTCAACCCCTTGAACTTGTCGATAACCCTTAGCGACAAGCCGAGCTTTATAGATGGTCACATTACCATCCGCGTCTGTCTTCTTCTTAAAAATCCATTTGTTTTCTATGGCTCGCCGCTCAACGGGCAAGTCAGCCAAAGTCCATACTTCGTTTTCATACATGGATCCTATCTCGAATTTCATGGCTTCTAGCCATTTGTCGGAATCCGGGCCCGCCATCGCTTCTTCATAGTTCGAAGGTTCACCGTTGTCTAACAACATGATTTCCAAGACAGGGTTGCCGTACCACTCTGGTGCGGAACGTGTCCTTGTGGACCTTCGAATTTCAGTAGGAGCTTGATCAGAAGTATCTTGATCATCATCAATAACTTCCTCTCTAGTCGGTGCAGGCACCTCAGGAACATTTTCTTGAGTTGCGCCATTTTCCGGTTCAAGAGGTAATACTTCATCAAGCTCTACTTTCCTCCCACTTACTTCTTTTGAGAGAAACTCTTTCTCTAGAAAGGACCCTTTCTTGGCAACAAAGATCTTGCCTTCGGATCTGAGGTAGAAGATATACCCAATAGTTTCTTTAGGGTATCCTATGAACACGCATTTTTCTGACTTGGGTTCGAGCTTCTCAGGTTGAAGTTTCTTGACATAAGCATCACATCCCCAAACTTTTAGAAACGACAGCTTAGGTTTCTTGCCAAACCATAATTCATACGGTGTCATCTCAACGGATTTAGACGGAGCCCTATTTAAAGTGAATGTAGCTGTCTCTAGAGCGTATCCCCAAAATGATAGCGGTAAATCGGTAAGAGACATCATAGACCGCACCATATCCAATAGAGTGCGATTACGACGTTCGGACACACCGTTACGCTGAGGTGTCCCAGGCGGTGTGAGTTGTGAAACGATTCCACATTTGCTTAAGTGTGTACCAAATTCGTGACTTAAATATTCTCCCCCACGATCTGATCGTAGGAACTTTATCTTTCGGTCACGTTGATTCTCTACCTCATTCTGAAATTCCTTGAACTTTTCAAAGGTCTCAGACTTGTGTTTCATTAAGTAGACATACCCATATCTACTCAAGTCATCAGTGAGAGTGAGAACATAACGATATCCTCCGCGAGCCTCAACACTCATTGGACCGCACACATCAGTATGTATGATTTCCAACAAGTTGGTCGCTCGTTCCATTGTTCGGGAGAATGGAGTCTTGGTCATCTTGCCCATGAGTCATGGCTCGCATGTGTCAAACGATTCATAATCTAGAGACTCTAAAAGTCCATCAGCATGGAGCTTCTTCATGCTCTTGACACCAATGTGACCAAGGCGGCAGTGCCACAAGTATGTGGGACTATCGTTATCAACTTTACATCTTTTGGTATTCACACTATGAATATGTGTAATATTACGTTCGAGATTCATTAAGAATAAACCATTGACCATCGGAGCATGACCATAAAACATATCTCTCATATAAATAGAACAACCATTATTCTCGGATTTAAATGAGTAGCCATCTCGTATTAAACGAGATCCTGATACAATGTTCATGCTCAAACTTGGCACTAAATAACAATTATTGAGGTTTATAACTAATCCCACAGGTAAATGTAGAGGTAGCATGCCGACGGCGATCACATCGACCTTGGAACCATTCCCGACGCGCATCGTCACCTCGTCCTTCGCCAGTCTCCGTTTATTCCACAGCTCCTGCTGTGAGTTACAAATATGAGCAACGGCACCGGTATCAAATACCCAGGAGTTACTACGAGTACTGGTAAGGTACACATCAATTACATGTATATCAAATATACCTTTGGTGTTGCCGGCCTTCTTGTCCGCTAAGTATTTGGGGCAGTTCCGTTTCTAGTGACCCTTTCCTTTGCAATAAAAGCACTCCGTCTCAGGCTTGGGTCCATTCTTTGACTTCTTCCCGGCAGCTTGCTTGCAGGGCGCGGCAACTTCCTTGCCGTCCTTCTTGAAGTTCTTTTTACCCTTGCCCTTCTTGAACTTAGTGGTTTTATTCACCATCAACACTTGATGTTCCTTCTTGACTCCTACCTCTGCTGATTTCAGCAAATACTTCAGGAATGGTCTTTTCCACCCCCTGCATATTGAAGTTCATCACAAAGCTCTTGTAGCTTGGTGGAAGCGACTGGAGGATTCTGTCAATGACCGCATCATCCGGGAGATTAACTCCCAGCTGAGTCAAGCAGTTATGTAACCCAGACATAGTGAGTATGTGCTCACTGACAGAACTATTTTCCTCCATCTTACAGCTGAAGAATTTGTCGGAGACTTCATATCTCTCGATCCGGGCATGAGCTTGAAAAACCATTTTCAGCTCTTCGAACATCTCATATGCTCCATGTCTCTCAAAACGCTTTTGGAGCCCCGGCTCTAGGCTGTAAAGCATGCCGCACTGAACGAGGGAGTAGTCATCAGCACGTGTCTGCCAGGCATTCATAACGTCTTGGTTCTGTGGGACGGGTGGATCACCTAGCGGTGCTTGTAGGACATAATCTTTCTTGGCAGCTATGAGGATGATCCTCAGGTTCCAGACCCAGTCCGTGTAGTTGCTGCCATCGTCTTTCAGCTTGGTTTTCTCTAGGAACGCATTGAAGTTGAGGACTACATTGGCCATTTGATCTGCAAGACATATTGTAAAGTTTTTAGATTAAGTTCATGATAATTAAGTTCATCTAATCAAATTATTAATGAACTCCCACTCAGATTAGACATCCCTCTAGTCATCTAAGTGTTACACGATCCGAGTCGACTAGGCCGTGTCCGATCGTCACGTGAGACGGACTAGTCATCGTCGGTGAACATCTTCATGTTGATCGTATCTTCCATACGACTCGTGTTCGACCTTTCGGTCTCTGTGTTCCGAGGCCATGTCTGTACATGCTAGGCTCGTCAAGTTAACCCTAAGTGTTTTGCATGTGTAAAACTGTCTTTCACCCGTTGTATGTGAACGTAAGGATCTATCACACCCGATCATCATGTGGTGCTTCGAAACGACGAACTTTAGCAACGGTGCACAGTTAGGGGAGAACACTTCTTGAAATTGTTGTAAGGGATCATCTTATTTACTACTGTTGTTCTAAGTAAACAAGATGCAAAACATGATAAACATCACATGCAATCAAATAATAATAGTGACATGATATGGCCAATATCACATAGCTCCTTTGATCTCCATCTTGGGGCTCCATGATCATCTTGTCACCGGCATGACACCATGATCTCCATCATCATGATCTCCATCATTGTGTCTCCATGAAGTTGCTCGCCAACTATTACTTCTACTACTATGGCTAACACGTTTAGCAATAAAGTAAAATAATTTACATGGCATTTCTCAATGACACGCAGGTCATACAAAAATAAAGACAACTCCTATGGCTCCTGCCGGTTGTCATACTCATTGACATGCAAGTCGTGATTCCTATTACAATAGCATGAACATCTCATACATCACATATAGATCATTCATCATTCATCACAACTTTGGCCATATCATATCACAAAGCACTTGCTGCAAAAACAAGTTAGACGTCCTCTAATTGTTGTTGCAAGTTTTTTACGTGGCTGAAGTAGGGTTCTAGCAAGAACGTTTTCTTACCTACGTGAAAGCCACAACGTGATTTGTCAACTTCTATTTACCCTTCATAAGGACCCTTTTCATCGAATCCGCTCCAACTAAAGTAGGAGAAACAGACACCCGCCAGCCACCTTATGCAACTTGTGCATGTTAGTCGGTGGAACCGGTCTCACGTAAGCGTACGTGTAAGGTTGGTCCGGGCCGCTTCATCCCACAATACCGTTGAAGCAAGATAAGACCAGTAGCGGCAAGAAAGTTGACAACATCAACGCCCACAACAAATTGTGTTCTACTCGTGCAAGAGAACTACGCATAGACCTAGCTCATGATGCCACTGTTGGGGAACGTTGTAGAAAACAAAAAAAATTCCTATGGTTTCACCAACATCCATCTATGAGTTCATCTAGCAACGAGTGATTGGATGCATCTACATACCTTTGTAGATCGCGAGCGGAAGCGTTCAAAGAACGGGGATGACGTAGTCGAACACGACGTGATCCAAATCATCGGAGATCCTAGCACCGAACGGACGGCACCTCCGCGTTCAACACACGTACGGTCAGCGTAACATCTCCTTCTTCTTGATCCAGCAAGGGGAGAGGAGAGGTTGAGGAAGATGGCTCCAGCAGCAGCATGACGGCGTGGTGGTGATGGAGCTGCAGTACTCCGGCAGGGCTTCGCTAAGCACTATGGAGGAGGAGGAGGTGTTGGAGAGGGAGAAGAAGGCAAACAAAGGCGTGGATCAAAAAGCCCTCCTTCCCCCACTATATATAGGGGTGCCAGGGGGGCGCCGGCCCTAGGAGATCCAATCTCCTAGGGGGGCGGCGGCCAAGGGAGGTTTCCCTCCCCCCCCAAGGCACCTAGGGGTGCCTTCCACTAGTGGGACTCCTCCCCTTTGGAAACCCTAGGCACATGGGCCTATTGGGCTGGTGCCCTTGGCCCATGTAGGCCAAGGCGCACCCCCTACAGCCCATGTGGCCCCCCGGGGCAGGTGGCCCCACCAGGTGGGCCCCCAGGACCCTTCCGGTGGTCCCGGTACAATACCGATAACCCCGAAACTTGTCCCGATGGCCGAAATAGCACTTCCTATTTATAATTCTTTACCTCCGGACCATTCCGGAACTCCTCGTGACGTCCGGGATCTCAACTGGGACTCCGAACAACATTCGGGTTACTGCATATACATATCCCTACAACCCTAGCGTCACCGAACCTTAAGTGTGTAGACCCTACGGGTTTGGGAGATATGTAGACATGACCGAGACGACTCTCCGGTCAATAACCAATAGCGGGATCTGGATACCCATGTTGGCTCCCACATACTCCACAATGATCTCATCGGATGAACCACGATGTCGAGGATTCAAGCAACCCCGTATGCAATTCCCTTTGTCAATCGGTATGTTACTTGCTCGAGATTCGATCGTCAGTATCCCAATACCTCGTTCAATCTCGTTACCGGCAAGTCACTTTACTCGTACCCTAATGCATGATCCCGTGACCAGACACTTGGTCACTTTGAGCTCATTATGATGATGCATTACCGAGTGGGCCCAGTGATACCTCTCCGTCATACGGAGTGACAAATCCCAGTCTCGATCCGTGTCAACCCAACAGACACTTTCGGAGATACCTGTAGTGCACCTTTATAGTCACCCAGTTACGTTGTGACGTTTGGTACACCCAAAGCACTCCTACGGTATCCGGGAGTTACACGATCTCATGGTCAAAGGAAAAGATACTTGACATTGGAAAAGCTCTAGCAAACGAACTACACGATCTTGCGCTATGCTTAGGATTGGGTCTTGTCCATCACATCATTCTCCTAATGATGTGATCCCGTTATCAATGACATCCAATGTCCATAGCCAGGAAACCATGACTATCTGTTGATCAACGAGCTAGTCAACTAGAGGCTTACTAGGGACATATTATGGTCTATGTATTCACACGTGTATTACGATTTCCGGATAATATAGTTATAGCATGAATAAAGACAATTATCATGAACAAAGAAATATAATAATAATACTTTTATTATTGCCTCTAGGGCATATTTCCAACAGTCTATCCGACCAGGTGGCTGCTTTGATATTTGGTTGTGGGGGGTCTGAGGCCTCCTCATCGAATTCGGGTAGCAGCTTCCACTTTGGGTAGCTCTTGTAGGGGCGATTGTCGCCGTACCTTGCTGCAGTGTTGAGTATTTTACTCCATATGATTTGGAGTGTGTCTTGCGCGGCCTTGAGCCTTTGCTTCTGCCTTTTAAGACTCCTCGTGGTGGCGACAAGCCTTTTACGGGCAGTCTACTACTCCGGGTGCCTGTCCGGCGTTATGTCGTTCGGACCATTATCCTTGGTAGGATTTGTTTGTTTGGTTTGATTATCCAGATTGCCGTTGTCCGGCAGCGGTTCGCCCTGCTCTAACGCTGGGTCTGTGTGATCGCTATTTCTGTCGAGCCGGGATTTGGGGCGGCGCTTGCGACGCCGCTTTGGCTGCTTTTCGAGGGAACAAGCCTTCGGTGCGTCCTTTCGCTCCTCGTTGTCATCTTTTGGTGCATCCACCATGTATACGTCATATGATGAGGTGGCATTCCAGGGCCCAATAGGCGCTGGTTCTTCATCGTCTCCTGCATCGGTGTCCATACCGTCGATGTCTTCGGAGTCGTAGTCGAGCATGTCGGTTAAATCGTCGACAGTGGATGCAAAGTGGGTGGTGGGTGGGCTTTGAATTTCTTCATCGTCCATATCCCAACCTTGCTGACCGTAGTCCGACCAGGGCTCTCCTGATAAAGAGAGAGACTTTAGTGTCTTCAGAATATCACCGAAAGGCGAGTGCTGAAAGATGTCTGCGGTAGTAAACTCCATGATCGGCGCCCAATCGGATTCGATCGGCAGGGGCGCGGAGGGTTCGTAGTCCGGAGGGGAGTCCGGCTCCTTGGAGTCACGAGTCTCGCGGAGTGCGGGGCTGGTGTTCGGCTCGATCGCCGTAGAGATCACAGCCCCCGAGGCGGCGTCCAACCACCCATCCTCGATCGGCGCAGTTGGCTCCGAATTAAGGGTCGAAGCCGATGCGGGTGCGGCCTCCAGGGCACTGTTCGGCGGCAGAGCTAGATCATGCTCGTCGTGACAGTGCGGTGCGCTTGGCAGTGGCTCGAATCCGTCGAGGATCAAGTCCCCGCGGGTGTCAACCGTGTATTTAAACTTCCAAATCTGACCTGATGGCCAGGGGCATAGCTTTCGATCTGCTCCATATGGCCAAGTGAATTGGCCCGCAGTGCGAAGCCGCCGAAGATGAAGATCTGTCCGGGGAGGAAGGCTCACCCTGGACTGCATCGCTATTGATGATCGTAGGAGCCATCAAGCCTAACAACGACGACACAGAGGAACTCTCAATGAAAGCACCAATGTCGGTGTCAAAACCGGCGGATCTCGGTTAGGGGGTCCCGAACTATGCGTCTAGGCCGGATGGTAACAGGAGGCAAGGGACACAAAGTTTTACCCAGGTTCGGGCCCTCTTGATGGAGGTAAAACCCTACGCCCTGCTTGATTGATATTGATGATATGGGTAGTACAAGAGTAGATCTACCACGAGATCGGAGAGGCTAAACCCTAGAAGCTAGCCTATGGTATGATTGTTGTTCTGTATGTTGTCCTACGGACTAAAACCCTCCGGTTTATATAGACACCGGAGAGGGTTAGGGTTACACAAAGTCGGTTACAATGGTAGGAGATCTACATATCCGTATCGCCAAGCTTGCCTTCCACGCCAAGGAAAGTCCCTTCCGGACACGGGACGAAGTCTTCAATCTTGTATCTTCATAGTCGAGGAGTCCGGCTGAAGGTATAGTCCGGCCATCCGGACACCCCCTAATCCAGGACTCCCTCAGTAGTAATTTCAAAAAAATTCCTACGCACACACACAAGATCATGGTGATGCATAGCAACGAGAGGGGAGAGTGTGTCTACGTACCCTCGTAGAACGAATGTGGAAGTGTTAGCACAACGCGGTTGATGTAGTCGTACGTCTTCACGATCCGACCGATCCAAGTACCGAACGCACGGCACCTCCGAGTTCTGCACACGTTCAGCTCGATGACGTCCCACGAACTCCAATCCAGCAGAGCTTCGAGGGAGAGTTCCGTCAGCACGACGGCGTGATGATGGCGATGATGATGCTACCGACGCAGGGCTTCACCTAAGCACCGCTACGATATGACCGAGGTGGATTATGGTGGAGGGGGGCACCGCACACAGCTAAAAGATCAATGATCAATTGTTGTGTCTCCAAGGGGTGCCCCCTCCCGGTATATAAAGGAGTGGAGGAGGGGGAGGGCCGGCCCTCTCTATGGCGCGCCCTAGGGGAGTCCTACTCCCACCGGGAGTAGAATTCCCCCTTTCCTAGTAGAATTAGGAGCCCTTCCAAGTAGTAGGAGTAGGAGAGAAGGAAAGGGAAAAGAGAAGAGAAGGAAGGAGAGGGCGCCGCCCCTCCCCTAGTCCAATTCAGACTAATCATTGGGGGGCGCGCAGCCTCTCTTCTCTCTTTCCCCTAAAGCCCAATAAGGCCCATATACTCCCCGGTGAATTCCCGTAACTCTCCGGTACTCCGAAAAATACCTGAATCACTCGGAACATTTCCGATGTCCGAATATAGTCGTCCAATATATCAATCTTTACGTCTCGGCCATTTCGAGACTCCTCGTCATGTCCCTGATCTCATCCGGGACTCCGAACTACCTTCGGTACATCAAAACACATAAACTCATAATATAAATCATCACCGAACGTTAAGGGTGCGGACCCTACGGGTTTGAGAACTATGTAGACATGACCGATACATGTCTCCGGTCAATAACCAATAGCGGAACCTGGATGCTCATATTGGCTCCTACATATTCTATGAAGATCTTTATCGGTCAAACCGCATAACAACATATGTTGTTCCCTTTGTCATCGGTATGTTACTTACCCGAGATTCGATCGTCGGTATCTCAATACCTAGTTCAATCTCGTTACCGTCAAGTCTCTTTACTCGTTCTGTAATGCATTATCCCACAATTAACTTATTAGTTGCATTGCTTGCAAGGCTTATAGTGATGTGCATTATCGAGAGGGCCTAGAGATACCTCTCGGACGATCGGAGTGACAAATCCTAATCTCGAAATACGCCAACTCAACAAGTACCTTCGGAGACACCTGTAGAGCACCTTTATAATCACCCAGTTATGTTGTGATGTTTGGTAGCACACAAAGTGTTCCTCCGGTAAACGGGAGTTGCGTAATCTCATAGTCATAGGAACATGTATAAGTCATGAAGAAAGCAATAGCAACATACTAAACGATCAAGTGCTAAGCTAACGGAATGGGTCAAGTCAATCACATCATTCTCCTAATGATGTGATCCCATTAATCAAATGATAACTCATGTCTATGGCTAGGAAACATAATCATCTTTGATCAACGAGCTAATCAAGTAGAGTCATACTAGTGACACTCTGTTTGTCTATGTATTCACACATGCATCATGTTTCCAGTTAATATAATTCTAGCATGAATAATAGACATTTATCATGAAATAAGGAAATAAATAATAACTTTATTATTGCCTCTAGGGTATATTTCCTTCAGTCTCCCACATGCACTAGAGTCAATAATCTAGTTCACATCGCCATGTGATTTAACACCAATAGTTCACATCACCATGTGATTAACATCCATAGTTCACATCGTCATGTGACCAACACCCAAAGGGTTACTAGAGTTAATAATCTAGTTCACATCGCTATGTGATTAACACCCAAAGAGTACTAAGGTGTGATCATGTTTTGCTTGTGAGAGAAGTTTAGTCTACGGGTCTGCTACATTCAGATCCGTATGTATTTTGCAAATTTCTATATCAACAATGCTCTGCACGGAGCTACTCTAATTAATTGCTCTCACTTTCAAAATGTATTCAGTTTGAGACTTAGAGTCATCTGGATCAGTGCCAAAATTTGCATCGACGTAACCCTTTACGATGAACCTTTTGTCACCTCCATAATCGAGAAACATATCCTTATTCCACTAAGGATAATTTTGACCGATGTCCAGTGATCTACTCCTAGATCACTATTGTACTTCCTTGTTAAACTCAGTGTAGGGTATACAATAGATCTGGTACACAACATGGCATACTTTAATGAAACTATGGCTGAGGCATAGGGAATGACTTTCATTCTCTTTCTATCTTCTGCCATGGTCGGGCTTTGAGTCTTACTCAATTTCACGCCTTGTAACATAGGTAAGAACTCTTTCTTTGACTGTTTCATTTTAAACTACTTCAAAATCTTGTCAAGGACGCTCAACTGAGAGGAATGAGTGAGGGGAGTTTTGTCTAAGCCCTAGGTACGGTGGATGTCCGGACGCCTACAAACCTCACCCAACTTTGCTTTTCTATTTGTGACATCCGGCCATGCGTGGACGTTTGCTACATGATGTTAGATGACCTAAAGTGTCCGGACAGCACGATCGAGACATTAGCTGATGGGAAAATGGTTAGACATTTACTTGTTTTAACTACAACATTTAAGTAAAAGAAGCACAATCCACAATCCACAATACCATATTATCTAGATAAACAAATTATGCATAATAGCTCATTTTTTCCGTGCAATAACACAATATCCAAAAAATAAATAGCCGCTTCTTTTATATATACGCACACGGAGAAGAGAGATCTGACAATTCTTTATAGAGAATGCACATTGGTACCTTTGGATTTTTGGATAAACGAATGCTCATGATGCCACATGACATGATCATATGTAGCTAAATCTCTATCCAAACGATGAAGCATTGTTACCTATAACTCATGAAAATCTCAAATGAAAAATATATTAAATAGAGGTATTTTATGCAAACTAAAAGGGCATCTCAGCATGATCTATCGTTTTCTAATTAAGAATTCATGGGTAAACTTAAAAGAAAATCCGGTGGAGGAGAAAACTGATTGGAGCAGTAGGTCCCAGATGATTATATTAGAACTTGTATCTACCTTTTCTCTTGAGGGAGATTAGAAGTTGTATCTAAGACCATTGATGTCATGTGTTCATGTTAAATTAGAATAGCGCAGCCAAAAGTGGTCAATGCCACCGGCTAATAGTGGCCCTGCTGCCTAGCATGCATGTTTATCTTGACGTACGTTGCATGCAGATATTTGTTCACGAATTTATGCAAGTACTGCAGCGACGACCCCATGAACTCCGGCCTCTCCTGCAGGCCATCACTCGATCACGAGCATACTGATCAGCATGTTCGTCCCCCCACTCCTTGCCTTTATGTGGTCTCTTTCTTTCTTTTTGACTTGGATTTAATGGATCTCTCTTGGCTGGTTGATTTTAATACAACTCACGTGCGTATCTAAAATGATGGGATTTGATTTAAAAGAGCGAGGTTGGACTAATAAATATCAAATCACGTCTTTAGCATAGGCTGAATATATATCGGTTGGCTACCAACTACGTGAACCAAATCAGAGGTTGGGAGTTCGATTCATAATTGGAACATGTATTATAGATATAGATTATATATTATGTGGTCGGCCGATGGCCAGCGCCGGCCGAACTTCCGCGTTCGTGTGCATTCAATTGTTCTTTGTAATCTGCATGTTTATGTTTATAAGAATCAATCTGTTCAATCCACGGAGAGGCTGACCTGTCCAACAGGTCGCATGCTCTGGCATCATTTAAAGTTTAGCAGCTTACAAATCCCTCCGTCCAATCGTTTTACCAAGAGGCTGAATCGACTCACCATCCTGCCCAGTTGAACATGTCCGTCAGTGGCAATGCTGTAAAGAAAGGCTACATGGCACTGGCATGCATATAAGTAGGTTGAACCTTCCACTAAGGGCACAAACTTTGTATAGCTCAGTGGTTGCAGCGGTAAGGAAAGATCGTGAGATTGCAGGTTCGACTCCTTAGCAATATCTTTTGCCTAATTTTCTACTGGGCCTGCTTCATTGGCGGTAAGGCCTTTGCCTACTTTTCTATTTTCTATTGGGCCTGCTTCATTGGCAGATAAGGCCCGAGTGGGCTGTCTGCACGCGGACAATTTCTTTAGACGTCAACCGTTTTCTCTGCGGGTAATTAGTACCACCTCGATTGTGTATTTTTATAATACACCTAACATAGGATCAGATGCGGGACGAAACCAAGAATATCATCTTGCTTTTATTAGTATATATATATATATATATATATATATATATATATATATATATATATACTAGTAAAAATGCCCGTGCGTTGCAACGGTAAAAAAAATCAGCTTCCCTAGTACAACGGCTCAAGACCACATGATGCTGCATCACTCACATGCTCTCTATCGCTACCTATCTATCTATTTATCTCATTCAGACATTTCGCGAATTATCGGGCGTTTTATCGACAATAAAAAAATGTGCATGCATGAAGTGGCACACTCTCGGTTATAAAAATATGGAACTGCTGACCTTGATGCATTGGATTTGCGTTAATTGCGATCTCTTTTTTACCAAGGAGACATGTGCATCCCTTCAGACATCACATTTCTTGCTAAATGAACTCTGTGCAAAACACAAACAATTCAAAGAGTATTTATTGGCATGAAAAAAATCCCAGATCATTTTAATTGAGGAACAACATTCATCAGCCGAGCTAATCAGGCATGCAAAGCCAACAGCAACCATAGCATTTTATTGCAACTAAATATAAAATAAATTGCCCCTGAGCTCACAGTTGCATCGGCAGAAATTTTTATGGCACAAGGAATACATTAAAAATCTGATAATCACAGGATCGTCATTGATTCAGTTCAGAATTCCAAGTCAACTCTCATTTTCCTACAGTTCTAAATTATTGCTGGCATCGTACGGTTTGAGGTCATAAATTACATGAAATAAAAATAATTTGTTTTCTCACACTCCACAATAGATCCTTGGTTTTTTTTGAACAAAAATCACAAATGACAGCCACTCCTAACTCTACAACCTTTTAGGATCTCTTTTTCAGTTTCCTTCCACTGAAGACACACCCTAACCTCAGTATTGTCAGACAAAACACATATTCTGCTAAGTTATCCAATACCTCTTAGTCTACCGTGTGCTCTCGAATTTGGTTTCAGTGCAGACTCTTCGGACTCCGCGGGGCGCTATCCCTACTGCAATCGTCATCCAGCCCACCGCCACTGTAATACGCAACCACGAATGATTCCCACTGCCCCATTGCCCCCTCTGTCCAATCTTGCTTCTCTTGTTTAGATCAGTCCCGCACCCCGCTCGTGTACACATCAATGTGCGTGTGCGATGGCCAGTGCAACATCTCTCTACATTGGCATCATAACAATGTTATGCTTTACCCGGTGCTCCATTGTATACCACCCATTATCTGATGTCCGTAGCAGCCTTATCATCGCAGGACACTCACAGCGGCACAACCTTGTATTCTCACGCAAAGCCTCCCCCTGCTCCAACAGATGTTTTATCATCAGACCAGACCCTCCATCCAGCGCAAATGTGAAGGAGAACTGAATTTTTAATTGATATACATACTGAGCAACCACAAACAGTCTCTTGCATGGTCTTCCGCTTGTCGGGATTCAATCGGCTCTTCCCATGCCTGATACTAAACCCATTTTCCCACTAATACAGGTTGTAAAAGACGTATGCCTCTGTCAGCGAGGCAAATGTGGTGCCCAACTCCGGCTTGACGACCTCTTCTACATGCCTCTGTGAAAGCCCTTATGGACTTCTCAAGAGTACCCATACTAACGGGGCATAGGGTTCGCTCTGTAGGATTCGCTCCCACAAGAACTCTGTGATAAAGCAAAAGCCAAATCAGCGACCTGTCGTTCAAGGCGAAACACTTGAGACACAACAAAATTACCAATACAACGCAAAATGATTAAAAAAGATAAGACAAAAAAAACCACACGGAAGGCCGTGAGGGCTTTCAGAAAAACACACAGGCCAGAGCACTGTTTTTCTTTCCTGAAATTACCCCAAATGGCGCCTGTCCCCCGTTTTTTGGCGACCGCATTCCTGAACTACGGTGCAATTTTATTCACTGAGCGATGCAAAACAGACCCCATCCTCCCACCATAAATCATGAACTCATCACCCACCCTCTGTACACGGATTTAGGTACCAATTTTTTCACTACCCCTACAAAATCTTATGCGCGTGATCTACAGCTCGTTTTTGCATCCAACACTGCATCAAAAATAACTCTAAATGTACTGTATGACGGAAAAATCAAACACACAACTTAAGTCCATGGACGCGCAAAATCTGAGGCGCAGCAACGCAAAATCTTTTTGCAACTCTCGCAGTGACCTGGCAGAACAGCCTAACCTCTTTCAGCAACATAACTACATGCATTTTTTCAGTACAGAACATTGATTCACAATAGCGCCTCTATCAGAAAATTACTTTCACCACAGCACCCTACCCCACCACACGCCAACACTACATCAAAATGAATGCCTAATTCCATTTTCTAACCCTCGTCACAACTCGCCAGAAAATTAGCACAAATATTCACAACACGGAATTCAGACACGCATACCTCTCGATCCACCCTGGTCCCTGGTGACTGCGGATTTGGCTTCATAGCTGACTCACCAGACTCCGCCGGGCCGATGTCCCTAATGTCCTCGTCACCGGGATCACCACAACTGTATTGAGCAGACATCGACGAATCACGCAGCCCAGCCTAACATCGGAAAGGATATCTTGAAAAGCAAGTGCTTGGCTAACAACACACATGAGAAAAATGGTGAGCAGAGTATGCATTGCTTAATGCCCCAAAAATCTGTTTAAACAAGACTGCCATGCAAGCTATACATCTAAATAAACGGGGGCTTAATATATACTTATACTAATCTAGGGGATAAAATGAAGTGAAGGTATCCTTTCAGTAATCTTTCCAAGCAAAATCTCTTCATAGCTTTACGCCAGATTGGTTGAGCGACCTCAAGAAGTCTAAAAACTTGACAAGACCAGAAGACTAACAGTGATAATCTGAACCACTGAGCAAAGCTTATATGCCAGATCGCTCAATCCTGCTGCTGTCTAATTAAGCAGTTAATTGCATTGAAGATTCAGATACAATAAGCAGATACGCAAGATGCATCACTATTATGTGTGTAAATAAGTTAAATGCATACATGTTAGAATTGCAAGATAATGATGTTGTTCATACCAAATAGTATCCCATTGCTACGCATGTGTCTATGCAAGATGGATCATACATGAAGATAGAAAAATCTTGGTAGTTCGTTCAATGCATAAAGGCCTTAAGCTGGTTCCTTACAGTAAAGAAAACAACATTAATGGTCTTGGAAATAATATATGAAGGTACTGTTTCGTTCAGTCTTCTGCTTGCCTGATGGATTAATTCCTGGTCGATGGGATCTATGCTCTTACCATTATTTAAAAAAAGGATAATGCCTATGCTCTTAGAATTACTTGACATCACCAAGTTCTCTTTCAGATTGCCCCATGAACCGAGTCAGAACTTTGTAACTCTAATTCCTCTAATTAAAGTGTTTCAAGTACTGCATAACCTGTCAGCACAAATACATCAACAATTCTGCAGTAGATAATCGTGTCTTCAAATAGTAGCACGTATCATCAGCTCATCTCATGTTATCTAAATCTACATGGACAAATGAAATAATGATAGATCGGTGAAAGACAATGAAAGAAATAAAAACAATCTTCAGGCTCTGTAGTGATTGTTCCTATTCTCCGTAGGTTACATACATATAAAGATGTGCAGCAGATGGGTGTGTTGCGGATAACCGTGACGGTCGTTCAGAATAGTGGCTGCGGGGCCGACCACAAGAGACAATGAGCGGCCCTAGATCACTCAAAATCGTAACGACGTTTTATCGCAGCATTAGCAGCCAGATCCCCAAATCACCCCAGTGCCCATCCAGCTCAATCCACATACAGTGGCAGGAGCTCGTCAGCCCCAGCACCTTCAGGCTTCAGCCCTCCACAACCAAGTCGCCGCCCACCTCCACCCAGACTTGACCGAAAGGAAGGAGGGACGAACCTAGGGCCGCCGGAGACGTGCCGTTGAAGCCATGTCCGAAACCCTAGCCACGGAGGTGGGGTTGCGAGCGGGTGGTAGAGGCTGGGAACAGAGAATCTAGCCGGAGGGGAGGGAGGCGCGGACCGTGGGGAGCTCGGGGGCGTTCTGCGCAGCGCCGGAGCTCGCCGGAAGCGTGCGGCGTGGGTGGTGGCGGCGGCGAGGCATGGGCGAGAGGAGAGGAGGCGAATTCATGCGCCGTGTGTGGTCCTGTTTTTTTTTCTTTACGAATTTGCTCGTACCGAGGGTTGAATACCCCAAACTACAAGGCCTTTTTTGCAAGAACGAAACATTTTCTCATATTAGCAACTTAAAAGGGGACTACGGGTTGAATATCAGAAACCACGGGGACTTTTTTGCAAACCGGCCGGTGACGTACGACCAGAAGCAATACACGCTTTATTAGTAAAATAAAGGGTATATATATATATATATATATATATATATATATAAGGTATAGGTATAGGTATAGGTATAGGTATAGATATAGATATATAGATATAGATATAGATTAGCAGCGGATTTGGTCCGTGGAGTTTGAGTTGCTCTTACCGAAGTTGACCTCGGGTAAACACGCAGCTGCATACATGCATTTGTCAGTGCCACGCACGGGCACGCGCACGCGCTTGCCTCCATCGTAGGTCTCTGCTGACCTTTGCTCATACTGCAACGCGCTTCTGCTGCGTACCGATCGATAGTGTAGCCGTGACCACCATCAGCAGCAACGTACGCCATGAGTCTGCATGCATGGATTGACTGGACCAGTTCGTGTGCTCTTGTCTCACTCACGTCGGTCATGAAAGTGTTTTGTCGCCTACAAACTAAAAAAGATCGGCGGAAAACTGGTTGCGAGTGTGAAACACCCTCTACGTAGCCGATGCAGAGGTTGACCTCTACGTAGTCTGTGCATGGGCATGGCTCTGTGATTGTCAGGGCAGCATGAGTTTGGCTTGGTTGCGCAGATCAAACAGCTGAGGCTGTAGAAATCAAACAGTCGTGGCCGTAGTCCGGAGAGATGGAGTGCAGCAGAACAGAGCATGCAGCTCGTGCATGTGACACAGTAACATTCAGGGGTGATATGTAGAAACGCCACTCTATCCACTCACTGAAATAATTTGGATGTTCCCTGCAGCAAGATGGGGACAAAATTACTGTTCTGACCCTTAAGGCAAACTAAATCCCGATTTGACCTCGTTCCGAAAAAAATTTCGTTTCTGACCTTTTCTGGTGACGCCAAGGTCCCTGGCGTCTGGGTTACGAAGCAGACGCCGGGGTCCCTGGCGTCTGGCCCCTGGCCCGCACTGCCCGCCTGCCCGCCTGGTCCCTGGCGTCTGGGTTACGAAGCAGACGCCAGGGGCCAGACGCCAGGGACCCCGGCGTCTGCTTCGTAACCCAGACGCCAGGGACCTTGGCGTCACCAGAAAAGGTCAGAAACGAAAAAAATTTCGGAACGAGGTCAAATCGGGGTTTAGTTTGCCTTAAGGGTCAGAACAGTAATTTTGTCCGCAAGATGGAGTGTGAACCTAAGGCTGCGTTGTGCTGATCCAGAAAAGGAGGCAGAATATGCCCTAAAAATAATAAAATAATGAAGGTGAGCAAGTCAAAAGGGTCCCATGTATGGAATGATTATTTGTGAATAAACACCATCCATGCACCACCAACTGCTACAGTGATCAGCCTGGCTGAAAGGGTCCGATCTCCAATGTTTATACTGTGTGGCACTGGTGCAAACGGCATCTCCACAGATCGAATTGCCCTTTGCAACAGGGGTCATCTCGTCCCTTGACTTTGCACGCCAAAACTCAGCATGCCAGGTACAGAACATGTACTTTTAGTTCTGTTCCGCTGATGAATCGCTTCATCCCCCAATAAGTGCTTTCCATATGTAACAAGTGTTGATAGATGAGTAAAGGAGAAGGAGGGATGGGTTTTAGGGATTTTGAATTATTCAACCAGGCTATGCTGGCGAAACAAGGCTGGAGGTTGCTTACATCACCAGATTTTCTATGCGCTAGAGTCTTAAAGGGTAAGTACTATCATGATCATAAATTTATGTCAGCTAAGAACAAAAGAGGATCTTCGCATATTTGAAGAGCCATTCTTCATGGCAGAGAGGGTCTAAAATTAGGCCTGATAAAGAGGGTTAGTGATGGTTCTTCTATTCACCCATGGGAGGATCCATGGATTCCTTTTAACCATGGTTTCAAACCCCTAATTCAGCTTCCTGATGCAGCTATCAGTAGGGTGGAAGAATTGATTGACGCAGACAATGGTGAATGGAATATGAATTTGATTAATGCAAATTTTGTGGAACCGGATGTTAGTGTAATATGCAGGATTCCGATTAGTAATTCAGCTGAGGATATTTGGGCTTGGCAACCAGAAAAACATGGTCATTTCACTGTGAAATCGGCATATAGAGTTCTTCTCTCTAAAAGTCATCAAACTTACCAGCCCGGGTCTAGCATCAATCAGGAGAAGGTATGGAAGAAAATGTGGAAACTTGAGGTCCCTCCCAAGGTGAAGAATTTCTGGTGGCGTATTATCCATGACTTTATACCCTGTCGTGCCGTTTTGAAGCGACGACATATGGAACGTATTGATTTCTGTGACACTTGTGATCAACAGGAAACTACAATGCATGCTATCTTTGATTGCACTTGGGCAAGGATCTTCTGGGAGCAGGTGAAGTCCCTAACTGGCATAAAAATTCCTGACCTACATCCACACTCTTGGATGTTCGATGTGGTGGATGGTACAAAGATACCCCAATCTGAAGCTTGTATAATTTTAAGTGGAGCATGGGCGATCTGGACTGAACGAAATGCAAGAAAGCATGGAGAGTCTGGGCGCTGTATCATGCAATCAGTAAGATGGGTGATAGACTCGGTAATGGACTCAACAAGTGCTGGAAAAGTAAGCAAGCCGAAGCAATCAAAACAAATAAAATGGAATCCACCTCATGAAGGCGTGATGAAGATTAATCTAGATGCATCCTTTGATGATGTTTCTTGTCAAGGTTCGACTGGGCTGGTTATTCGGGATAGGGAGGGTGCATTACTTCGTGCACAAGCCCTTTGGTATAATTTTGCAGCTAGCTCATAGTCCATGGAAGCAGAAGCAATTCGAGATGGGGTTCGAATGGCTATTGAGAGAGGTTTCAGCAAAGTTGAGGTGGAAACTGATGCTCAAGCTATTGTTAAGTTGTGGGAGTCAGATACCTTCGATCGTTCGGAGATAGCTGCCATTCTTCAAGAGATCAGAGAGCTTTCTGATCAATTTGAGAGTTTTAGGCTGAAATTCGTACGTAGAGAAGCTAATGAAGCGGCTCATTTATGTGCGAAGCAGGCGACAAGTGTTAGGAGAAGATGTTTATGGCTTAATTACACTCCTGTTTTCCTAATGAACACGTTGTATCGTGACTGTTTGCCTGCTTAAGTAAGCAATAAAACTCTTTTATGTTGCAAAAAAAAAGTGTTGATAGATGAGGATTCTCTCTTACTGTAAATGGTGCGAGAGAAGACAGGTTCTGAGCATCTGAATGCCACAGTAGAGTTCTGAGCAACTCTATCTGTATAAATTTGTCATATGAAATGCAGCACTTAGAGCAACTTCAATGAAACGACCCAAACGAACGGCGCATTTGTCCGCTTTTTGTCCGTTTGGATTGCCCGCCCGCTCGTCGTCCGCCCCGTTTTGCATTTGGGTTGGCAATGCGCCCAACACGCCGACCCATTTCATGTCCGCATTCAACTTTTAAATAAAAAAGGCCCGCGGCCGATCATGCCAGCGGCCATGTCTCATGCCGGCACCATGCCAGCGCAGGCATATAAAGCCGGCTTCAGAAAACACCACAGTTCATGCTGACGCACTCGCCAGCCGGCCGACACACATGCCAGCACACACAAAATGGTGGGACTTGAGTTCGACCACGCCATCGCGGCTCCCCTAGTCATGCCGGCACACCTGCCGGCATACAAAAAAGATGGTCCCTCGACGCCATAGATCACTCGTCGTCGAACTTGAGCATGTCGTCCTGCATCTTCTCGAACCATGGCCTCTTCCTTGGCGACAAGGCGTTGAGATCCACCTTCATGATCTCCACCCCGGTCATCATGCTTGCAAGAGCCACTTCTTTCGCTTTCTAGCATCTTGGCTTGCTTCTCCGCCTCGAGCTCGAACATCTTGGCTTGCTTCTCGGCGTCAAGATCAAGCCTCCTCCTTTGGATCTCCATGAAAGCATCCATTTGCTCCGCCTTGAAACGCCGGCGCTCCTCCTCCCTTGAGTCCTTCTTATTCATCATGCCGTCCACGCTTGTGATCAAGGCGTTGGTGGCCGCATCTCGCTTGTCCTCCTTGGAGTTGGTCTTCCCCCGCGGCGGCGACGGCGGCGGCCTGCGCAGCGGCCTCATCCCTCGCGTCCGCGGCGTGCCTCCGGCCCTTCCTCTTGGCCAACTCCCTTGCCCGATGTTCGGGCGTCAACGCCTTCTTCGGCTTGGTCGCCGCGGCGGTCTTGCGCGGGGCACGAGGCTTGCCTTTTCCGGAGGGGGCGACGGCGCCGGACGATGCGAGGGAGGCGAGGCCGGCGGCGTCGTCGAGGTCAAGGTCGAGGTCGATGGCATTCTCCATGGCTGGTTGGGGGGTGGGGGCGCGCGCGGGCAGGAGTGTTTTGAGAGAAAATGGGAGGAAATGGTGGTGGCTGTCACCGACAGGCCGGCCCGGGGAGAGGAGTAGGCGCGCGCGTGACCGTCTCCTGTCCGCGCTGACGCAAATCCGGCTCAAAATTGAGCCTGGAATGGGTCACCCGCGGACGAAAAACGGACGCGCATCCGTTTGAATCGGCGCGTTGGGCCGTCACTTTTGTCCGCGCCGACCCAAACGGACGCGGGCGGACGAAATGGGTCGCCTCATTGGAGTTGCTCTTAGGTTCTAAAAATGATAGTACTATTATTGAGCAAGTGACATGTATCCATAGATTACTTACTCCTCACATGTGACAGTAGCCACTCACTTTGGAATCGTTACAATTTTCTCGGATAAAAAGCATGAGCGATAACCCGGTCCGAGATCCCCAGGATTAAGTCCAAGATAACACCAAATGCAATCTCAATCCACAGACAACGATAATTCCTCTGACCAGAAAAGGGATCATTGGACCCTGTCTGCATGCATGGCCGTCAGCTCCATCTCTCGCAGCTCAATCGCTTTCAGCATCTATCGACGGGACGTGAGGTTTCATACTACAAAAGTGCAGAAAAAGATTACATAAGGCCACCTTTCTGCATCATGTCTCTCAGTGGGGGTAATATGAGAAGATTTCGGAATATGAAACTAGATCTTCTTATGTAGCCACTAGCACCGGAAAGCTGCGGCCTATTTCTTAAGCTTTCTTATATATGCGGCTTTCAGGCTTTGCGACCCAGTCATGATGATGGCTTAGCCCGGTAAACCAGCTGACAGTTGAAAAGATTGGCATTTCTAGCTCACCTTTTGACAGTGATCAGTGACCAGAACGTGCCTGATTTGGACATGTTGTTACAGTGGAATGTATACGGCTCTTGTACTACTGCCGCTGCTTTTCGAGTAAGACTGCATGAGTCTCCGTTTGAACATGGAAATGATTCGGGCTTTTTCTGCAACTTTGTTTCTGTGTGCCTGGTGCTAATTTGACAGGGCAAGGCAGCAAATGGGATGTTGTTTTCATCATATATGTAGGAGCTTTTCAGAGATTCTTGATTTAGAAAAGGAATAGTTTGGAAAATCTGTCTTGTGAGCAATTCAGGGTATTATTCATCTGAATGGACATTTTTTCGATAAAGTGGTAGAACTAGAAGGTGGATTCAAAGATGCATGCCTGAGATTTTACTGACTGTTGTACTATGGAAATTCTATCTTTTTCTTGGACTGATAAACTAATCGGTGGCTCGCCATTTGAAGGCGGAGACAATATGGTCACTGGTCCAAGTTAAACCATGCCGGAGCGCAGTCCAAGGGCTGAACCTTGACTTGGGGTGAGGTTAATTAACTAGTAGTCCAACTATTTATCCGGATTCAGTCAAGCTACCAACTAGCCTCCTTGAGTCATGATTGCATCATGCCTTGCAAGCATCAACCATCTGGTTTTGAATTCATTTTTCCTGCCCCAGTCTCAATAGGTCTCTTACGCCATAGGCAAACTCTCGAACATAAGGAATCTCTATTTGTTTTAAACTGTTGACCAGTTGACATGGTACACTCCTATGCTTGGATTAAGAATCTTTGAGCTTGTACTTGCGTTGGAATCTTGCAGAAGTTACATATTTACAATCCTTATTTCTAGACAGATATGATGTCGCTAGCTTAGATTAGCTAAGTAGAGCTGCAGAAATTTTTGTGTCGCGTGCACTCTTTGATCCATGTATCTTTCTGCATGTGGAAAAACAACTAGCAGAAAGGGTGGTGAGTTTCCAGGAAAGCGTGTAGTGCTTTCAACAGGCTATTCATTCCGATGAAGCCTAACCCACATAGCTCCAATTTGGCAACTATTCTCTTGTTCCAAAAATGCAACCATAGAATAGTCTATCTATTTGAAGTTTGATTGAGTTTATAGAATAGTTACATACTTTCACGTTGGGAATCAGTTTATTTTTATCTTTGCTCTCCTCTGCCCCATCAAGGCGATAAAGTAGAGCCTCCATTCCTCACCATACACCGTCGACGTCGAGCCTGTGTGCTCCCTTCCCCTTCGAGGCTTCGACTACCCCCTAGTGGCGAGAGGTGTGGGAAACATTGTGCCTCAATGTGGGCTTGTAGATAGGTTAGCATTCCATGGCGGAGCGTTTGCGGTGGGGGCAGCGCGGTCCAACAGATGTGGTCCCCTCAAGCCTTCGCATATCAACGGTGTCATCTGCGACAGCGTCGATGCCTTGATGGGTTAGATTCCCACCGGCAATTTTAATCTGTTGGTTAGGGTTTGCAGGGTTTGTCAGCGGTGGATTCCCTATGCAGTCGTTTTTGTCATGTTGGTGCGGCCTTCGATGCGGCATGAACATCTTTGTCAGAAATAATGGAGTTTTGGACCCGCGGCTCTTTCGGCGGTCAAATTGAGGCGTTGATTCAGCAGGACCGAAGCCTTGGTGGCTTCACGTGTGCGATCAGTGACGACAGGCTAACTGCAGATTAGGTGAGGATGGGATGGGCCCAACTATTTTACTACCCCAAACTTTTGTACAATGTCAACCCAAACGTACATGAGCCCTCACTACAAAGGTAGCCAATTACAATAAATTAATTGCGGTGTTTGGACTCTGGCTAACATGCTAAATTGAGCACTAAAATAAGGGTACCATATGGGTTTGCAGCTTGGCAGTTTGCTCTGCCGTTTGACTCGCATGCTGTTGTGTTCATGTGCGTAAACATATTATCAACCGAGCTAGCTACCAGGTCGCATCGATCATGTCACTAAATAAAGTATTATCCTTTCTTTTCTCTAGAAGAAGTTGCTGTGTCATTTTAAATTTGTGGACACCAGTGACCCTGCTGCGTCTGATGCAGATCTGCATTTGACTCTGGTTTGGCCGGTTGCAATTGCAAGTTGCAGCTGTTTATGTGTTTTGTCTGACAACAGCAATGCCGAAGACTCTTGGCAAACCGCCGAATTACTAAACAGTGGCAAAGATTCCTACTCCATCGTAGTGCCCCTATACTATAATTAATCGATCAATAGATCTTCAAGTGGTATGCCAGCCATGTCCGCGTCTCAACTACTCTGAATCTCTGCCTTGACTGATGAAGCATTTGCATTCAGACCAGGCGTTGATGGGCTTCAACGCTTGACTATATGTGGTGTAGATGTCTGTGGATTACCAACTATGAATTCAAGTTATATATTTGCATGTCAATTTTGTTGCAATCTTGAAATCTCATTATTGACATGGTTGTTGAATGTTGAGTAAGCATGATCAGCTTAAAATAACTTTGATGACTCGTAGAAATGTGGCTGTGTTGTGTCAAGACCAAGTCATATGTGTTGAATCGATGAATGTGTCATTCATTTCGACTGATGTCCTAATTCAAATAGTCAGTTTAATTACCTTGAGATTCTGTTAGATGTGAGAATCTTTCTATCATATATGCCTCGATATGTCATAATTAACTATATATAGTGGCATTGGCCGGGATTGACCAAAATTTCAATTTTGCAGCCATCATTACATGAGTAAGCATTTTTTTTACCGTCATTTTACTCGTGCAGTGTGGCATCTAATCTATGTGACACCTAAGTGTTACTAATATGGTTGGTAACTGGATATGCTGACTTAACTATAAGCTAAGGACTCCCACCTTGGCTGGAGCTCGCTGATCTTTGTTGGTCACCATTTTTTTGACAATTGATGGAATTATTGACTTAGAATGAAGCATTAAGAGGATACAAACACAATGAAAAACACACCATGCCAAGTATGCCAACTCTGAGAAACACATGAATAGTTGATCCCCACTTACTCAATTATCTTAACATGCAACTATGCCAACTCATCATGCATAAATCTCTCACTAAATTTAGGTCTCTCAACATGCAACTATGCCAACTCACAATGCCACTATGCATGAAAAATAACAACTTAATATGTAGCATGCATGTTGCTAAATTCTATAAATATTGTAGAATTAGCTAATAATCAAACATAATAAATTATATGCACTTTAGTTTCAATTCTCATATAACTAATTCAAATGCTAAAGTTTTATAGTGACAATGCACAATAAAATAATTGCACCAACTCCCGCAGGAACGCGCAGGTATCGTCTATAGTTCCCTTATAAACCAGGTCATTCTGTATTTTGTCTTTTTAATCGTCAAAGCTCCAGCCTTGCATTATAAAAAATGGAAACACATATGCAGGCTCAAAAATCTTGGTGGCTTGGGGTTATTAACAGCTCTATCATGACCTAGTTCCTCATGGTGAAGTGGTGATGGAAGATCTCTCAATATGACTCTTATCCTCTTTGCTGAGAGTGGATCAAAGGTAAATATTTCTCTATCAGAGTCCCCTTAATGTTAAGCCTAGAGTGGGTTCACAGTTATGGAAAGCGAATGTTAATATTTGCAACGAATTTAGATCCCACATTGCGTTTTCTGATGGCAATGATACCACCACACGGTTTTGGTTGGACCGGTGGTATGGCGAGGGCCCCTTTACAAACTTGTACATTGATCACTTCTCTTATGGTTCGAATCCAGAGATTACTGTTTCTGAGCCGAGTGCTAAAAATTGGGACCTTGATTTATATCGCTCCCTCTGCTCGTATGAGTTGGTTGATTGGCCATCCCTTACTGCCTTGTTCCCTCCTCTCAGAGGATGAGATTGTTTGGTCCCATTCGTCCTCTATAAAATTCTCCATTAGATCCTTATAACCGAGACTATCCAAGGCAAATGTAGTCGAAAGATTATGGGCATATGGCAAGATCGTGTCCCCCTTAATATTATGATTTTTCCTTGGCAAGTTATTAGGGGTCGCCTACCTGAAAATGATCAGATTTTGCAATGCAACCACATGCCTACCGCCGCATGTTTTCTTAGTGAAGAGAATGAAAATACTGAGCATATCCTTATTAGATGTGTTTTCTTGCAAAAATCTTCTCTCGAATTATGTTCGATCTTGGCTCAATGTGCAGTGGAACCCAGATAATTTGTCTCTTCTTGCTAATTTCAGTAAAAAATGAAAAATAAATAAATAACCTCTTGCCATCAAAGTAAAAATAGTTTTCCATGACGGATAGCATGAATTTGCAAAAATTGTCAATAAAAAACTGCCATTGATAGTATGGAATAAAAACCCATATATTTTGCCATGTTGTAAACACAAAACTTTGCCAAGTAGAAAAAGAGAAATCATAAATATTATGAAAAAAAGCCACTAAAAAGGGCATGCCACAAATGTCATTTTACAAGAAAAGTAAAAGTTGTTCTGATCCATGGTAAAAACTACATAAAAACTAAAACACAACAAAACACAACAAAATTTCCATGCTTTCACATTTTGCAATGCCTTATGAAATAAAAAATACTTAAATGCCATGGGGAAAAAAGGAACAATACAAATAAATTGCAACAAATTGTCTTGTTTTGAAGATCAAAGCCTCACTAGTTGCCATGATACATAAACCAAATTTGCAATGCTCACAAAAAAATTCATGATCTAAAGCTAAATTTGCCATGATCCCTAAACTAAGTTTTCCATGGTTCATAAATAAGATTTGCCATGATCCATAAACTAAATTTTCCATGAACAATTAGCAATGGAAAATTACATTATGGTGCCATATGAATTTGCCAAAAGATTTTCATTTGCACATTGGAAGTTTAGGGAAAATGTTCTCTTAAAAAGATGGCAACTTCAGGATTTTTCGTTCACTAGAAGAAACATAGCAACCGACTGGAAATGACATATATGCATAGTTGTTCAAAATCTAGTATATAACTTCAAATGCACATGGCAAAAAACTAAAAAAGTTTGCCATGTATAGTTTAGTAGCTATACCGCAAATAAATTTGTTGTGTAATGAAGGTAGATCTACCAAAAACCTAAAGGTGCCATGGCAAAAAACATATGTGAAGTTGTCATGGCTATTATACAGATGTTGTAAATACTAAATACTGAAATTCCAAGATATGGAGCTCAGTTCTAAACGCATACTTTAGTCCTCTTCAGGAAGTTACTTTGGCGACTGGACTCTTGCATGTTCTAGTGTCCATTGTTCCCTGACGCACCTCCATGAATTACAAGAAAAAGATACATATGCTAAGCGTTGGTTACAGAGTTCGGCGACAATGGCCATGGTCTGGCAGAAACAGGGAACAATAGGATCATAGGAGGAGGTTACTGAAGAATCTCTTGAATGTCTCCAAGTGCTAAATCAATGCGGGCTAAGCTAGCAAACAATACGGTGTTCAATGGCCAGAAAGAGATGTTAAACATGTGAATCCGGCTATCCGTAGCTGGAGGCAAAATCGGTGTACCTCTGTGGCGCGGATGTTGTCCTCATGACACCCGGTTTAGCCACCGGAGAAGATGACCTTGAAGTAGGCCTGCTCCTTGGGCACCCACTCTCATAGTAGACGCGGTCACCAGGGACCGCCCGTCGGTTCATAGGCGACCTACATATGTTAGATTTAGAGCAGCTCGTCATGGACCCAATTAAATATATAATGCCTTTTCCTTTTATTCTCTAGTATAGTGCTCCCGCACTATTAAGAGGGGATTGATGAGGTCGCATAAAAAGATAAGCTCATGATCGCGGTTTCGAACATATTCCACTTCCACTGATATGTGTTTCCCACTTATATCTAATGCTCATATGACCCCCATGCGCATGCAACTATCCATGATCCTTTTCTTCACCAATATCTCATACAGGCCAATTAAACCATAACAAGTGTTATCTATGCCACCGGATGTCTAGTATACATTGGATGTACAGTACATCATCACTGCACCGGATGTCCGGTACATCACCTGATGTCCGGTCTCACCTTCACCTAACCAGAGCACCATATTGAAGTCCGGAATTCTGGTCCATACCGGATGTTCGGCTTCTACTTATGCCACCGGATGTCCGCTACTTACGAGAAATCCGGTACCCACCTATCCAGAGAGCATGCACTCCAGGCCAGACTTCTAGTACCCACCGGATGTCTAGTGACCACATATGCCACTGGATGTCCTGTATATACCGAATGCCCCCCCCCCCCCAGTTTTGTTTTCACTGTGTTCTACGTATAGCTGTGTGCACTTTACAACCACGGGGTATCGGGTACTTACAGACTGTTTTACAATCAAACGACCACATTTGGTCGGACTATATATACCCGTCTCCCACTCCGGGAAAGGGTGGAATACCCACTTTGAAAGAACCCTAGAACACCAAGTGCTCCCTCTCACTTCCTCCTGCACCAAATCCAAGATCCTGGAATGATCTGTGAGAGTTCTTGATGGATTTCCACCAAGTGATAGTTCCACTCCTTCCCCCTCTCTTGACCAAAGGACTTCTTGATTTGAGTGATTCTTGAACTTTCCCTCCTTGTTCTTGTTACTCTTGGAGGTTGGAGACTTCTAGATGGTAGGAGTTCTTCGGAGAGGAATAGATTGTTGTGATTACCCCCGGAAAATTTGTGAAGGTTTGGAGACCGCCTCAAGGTCTACCACTTGGGGTTGAGAATCGCCTTCATGGTGATATCTCAAGGGAAGAATAGGGTGAGCCTTCGTGGTAACATTTGTCCCTTCAACGGTGACTAGCTTCCCTCCAAGGAAGTGAACACCGGAATACATCTTTATCTCTAGAGTTTCGGTTATCCCTAACCCTAACTCTCTACTTGTGACTATTTATCTTCTTGTCTTTACTAATATCATATTGTTCTTGCTTGCCTCTCTACTAGTTGTTGTTGTTGTTGTTGTTGAATATATTGCTAACCCTTGAATCGCCTATTCAATTGTTAGGCTCACTTTCATATTCCATTTAATTACGTAAAATTGCTACATAGAAATTAAAATTTGTAATTGTACCTAATCAACCCCCCCCCCTCTAGGTCCATCTTGATCCTGTCACCAGCAAGCCGAGAATCATGTCCGCCGGCGCCATCATGTTGTCGCCCTTACGATTCCTCGTATCCCTATCAGGCCGCCACACCTACGCCGCCTGCAGGCCTGTTCTCCTGACCACATCACGCATGCTCCCTCGGGGACTGCCGCACCTCCTGGAGCAGCCGCAAGCAGGCAAACTGTGCCACCGGGAAGACCACGTGGCTCGCTTGCGAGGCCGGCTAGTGGCTGCTTCCCCTCTTTCTTCGGCAACCACATTTCCTCTTCCAACAGCCTCCTTATCCTCGACTCAACCTCCCTTCCCACAGCGTATAATGGTGACGGGCTGCCGCGCTCGCGCTAGAGCTCCATGTGCAGCTCCCAAAACCATGGCTCCTCTGCCACCGCCACATGCTTCCCGTGCCAACACCTACTCGTCGCATGGAGAATCAACGGATCTGTTGAGGTCGCCGCATCATCAACCCCAGGGATCGCCGGTGAGAAGAGAAATCGAGTGGGGAGATGAGAGGGAAAGGGGTAGTGGAGCTGTTCTGGCTAAGAGGATAAGGCGTGAAAGAACAAAAAAAGGTTTTTTCGCATCAAAACCCGCTCCATCGCACTTTTTTTTGGCTAACATGACACCCTTCCCTACTTCAAGATTTGTGCTCGTCATCCAACGGTGCTGAGCGCGTTCACCCCCAAATGGTAAAAATCTGCTGTCAGATTTTTAGTTTCCGAAAAAAACGTACTACTCCTCTTGTAGTAACAAATAATTTATCTTTGAGCATCGTATAAGTAAGGATCGGAAACATATGCACCGGCGGTGGAGCGTGCACGCTCGATAAATCAGTCGGCGCACGTGCACGTTTACACGGTGGGCATGCATCCGTCGCCGTGGCCGCCGTCCGTCCCGGCCGCGCGCGCCGGCGCCCGAGACCAACGTACGCACGCTCTTTGCTGGCAAGAAGAGGGCCATGCAGGAAGTCGCCGTCGCATGGTCGGCCCGCCCGCGACCAGCCCCCCTCCCCTCGTGATCGAGATCGACGGCTGGCCCGTCCTGTCCCGTTCCGTTCCACCGCCGGAGACCCGCAGCCCTGAGATCAGCATCGGACGGCCGAGGATCCCGCTCGTCATGCACAGTGGCGGCGTCACGCTCGCGCCATCCCAGACGTGGCCCGTCGTGGGCCACGGGGCGGGGCCAGGGTCAAAGCGGAGGCGGACACGTGTCTGGTCTGAACGGGTTGACCTGGCGCGCGGGTTTGACCGGCTGCCCGCCGGTGCGTGGCCGTCATCCATGGTTGACTCGTCGGGAAGAGGAGAGCCGTGTGCGACCTCGCACTCGTCCGTACGGCCTTGCCCAGTGTTAATTACGACTTGGAGTGTGCACTGATGCTATGCTACCCGTTCTTCACCATGTCGCCTCCCAACAAATTTGACTGCTAATCTTTATTTGTTTTCCTATTAAAACTGAAATATTCCTCTAGGTTTCATGCACCGTGGTGAACTAAAAACTACGTTTCATAGCGGTTGAATTAGTGACATTCGACATTTTGAATTGGTAAAACCTACTCTAGTAAAAAACTAGCACGTGAGACCCCAAAAATCCGAGCAAGTGTGCATCTCCAATTGACGAAGCAAATGAATAGTTAAGTAGAACCATTCCGGATGGAGAAGCACTTTCCCCGCAAGAAGAAAGAAATAAAGAAGAAGAAGGCCTTGACCATGCACCCCCACCCAACCACCTATTCCCATCCATCTTTCCCCGCACACAATCACACACTAGCCCAAGCCTTCTACTCGTCGTGCTAGCTAAGCTTCCTCTCTCTCCCTCCTCAGACCCTCACACACACCCCTCTCCTCCCCTTGCCTTCCCCCTCCACTGCACCGCCACCTCTACACATCCGCTAGTACGGCAAGAACCAAGAAGGCCACCGGGACTTCGATCCGATCGATCGAGCTAGCTAGCTCCAGCTCCGATCTATCCATCTACCCATCCATCCATGTCGGGCGCGAGCCATGACCAGCACCGCCGCCACCTGTCGGGCGACTTCGACGAGCTGGCCTCGCTCTTCGCGCAGCGGCCGGCCGACGCCGCCTCGCCGTCGCCCATGATGCTGATGCAGCCGCAGACGCCGTGGTTCTTCGCCGACTACCTGCAGACGCCGGGGATGGACTACGATGACGCGTTCGCCAGGGACTTCATCGGCTCGCCGGCCGGCGGCGTCGGCGGCGTCGAGGAGGTGAAGAGGGAGATGCTGGCGAGCGACGGTGCCGCTGGCGCTGTTGTTGTGCCTGGCGGCGGGCCCGGCGGGACGGCGCACAGCGTGTCGGTGTCGTCCACGTCGAGCGAGGCCGGGGTCGGCGGCAGCGGCGGCGCGGTGGAGGACGAGGCCGGGAAGTGCAAGCAGGAGGAGGGCGAGGGCGACGACGAGAGCAAGCAGGCGGCGGCCGATGGAGAAGCGGACAAGACCAAGAAAGGGTAAGATCTGATTTGATTTCTTGCAAAAACTTTACCTGATTGATCTTGGCTTGGAGTTCTAGATCAGATACCTAGAGGTTGATTGATCTGCATACAGCATACACTTCAGTGATGATTCTCATCTGCTATGTGCTAGATTTTGTTCGTTCACGTTCGATTGTTCTTGTTGGTAGCTTGTTGAGTTGTTCTTCACTGATCCAAAATTTTCCAACCGGCCGGGCTAGCCAATCCCCTTTCCACTGGATAATACTAGAATCATTAATTAACCAGTTCATACCAGATATATAGCTGGGTGGATATATATTAGTTAAGCCAGTTGATCGATCCGATTTAATTAGATCTACCATGCAGCGTGGATGTGTTCGATCCTTTCCATTCCATTCTATAATCTCGTCTTCTATTCGGTCAATGCACCGTATGAACTCGATCTGTTTCTAGGGTTTCCCACCAGCTAACCTGTTGGTCCTAGATCGAATACAAAATTGTACTAGTACCACTGGAGCAAAAAGAGCTTGAACTTTAGGGTTCGATCAGCTGCAAAAGGTTGATGAATGGTTGTTGCTGCATATATATATGCCCACAGCTTTTTGATTAGACCGTCTTTTCTTCCTTTCATGATTTCTTCATATCTTGTGTTCATCGACATCCACTACTTTCAAGTCTTCGAATTTGACTGCACCAACCCTGCTGCGTCCTTGTTAATTAATCCACCGACAATATCACGTTAATTAGGAAATGACTTAAGAGAATCTGGCTAGGTCCTAAAGATACTCCGATTGATCCATCAACCATCAGATATCTAAGCTACTAACGCCGATCACTTGAGAGTTCATTTTCATGGAAAATTACTTCACAGCTTCTATGGTCACATCGTGATGTACTTGTGCGAGTGACCATACAAGCATGATGGATCGATAGCCAAATCCATCCATATCCATGAGTACAAATAAAAACTATTACTACTGTAGTAGTAGCAAACAAAAGAGAAAGACCAGGCTAGTTGGTGTACGGTGTGAACCTAAATCATCCATGTGTGTATGCATGCAGTATGTATGCGTGCGCCGGCTGTGCCGTACACACACGCACCTACTTAGACATGTATACGTACGTACAGCCACTATGTTTGAACGGACCATGCAACTAACTAACTAATATAATCTCTCTAGTATGAACAAACATGCATATGCATGGCATGATTTCTCCGTACCATGTGATGCACAATGGCTAGATCAATCGTTTGCTTTGTGCTAGTGCACTTTGATTTGATTTCTTGGTAGTATCTGTGGTTACAAGTTGTATAAGATTGACCGATCGGAAGCTGATTAATTGCAGGGCGGCGAAGGGGAAAGGGGCGGCGAGGGTCAAGGGGGAGAAGCGGCCGCGGCAGGCGCGGTTCGCGTTCATGACCAAGAGCGAGGTTGACCACCTCGAGGACGGCTACCGCTGGCGCAAGTACGGCCAGAAGGCCGTCAAGAACAGCCCCTTCCCAAGGTACCTACATAGTACTCCCAAATGGATTAGGGTTACGATGCACAGTGCGATGTTTGCATGCGGCTAACTGCGTAGAAGTGCCCGGTGCAACCTTTTGGATGATGATGCAGGAGCTACTACCGGTGCACGACGCAGAAGTGCCCGGTGAAGAAGCGGGTGGAGCGGTCGTACCAGGACGCCGCCGTGGTGATCACCACCTACGAGGGCAAGCACACCCACCCCATCCCCGCCACGCTCCGCGGCGCCAACCACCTGCTCGCCGCGCACGCCCACGCGCATGGCGGCCACGGGCTCATCCACCCCGGCATGTTCCGGATGCCGGCGCCGCCCGGCGCCTTCCGCCCCGGCGACGCGCTGGGCAGCTTCCTGCAGCAGCAGCACGCGGCCATGCAGCACCAGCAGCAGGTCGCCGCTGCAGGGATGGCGATGCGGCAGGCGAACGCCATGGCGAGCGGCCACATGCAGGCGCCTCCCGCTGATCGTGGCCTGGCCGCCGCCATGGCCGGAGGTACGACGGGGAACAGTACCCATACTGTCAGCAGCAGTAGTGCCGATCCGCTGCGGATGGAGCAACTGATGGCGCAGGACTACGGCCTGCTGCAGGACATGCTGATGCCGCCGTCCTTCGCCCACAGCGACAACAGCAATAACAACTCCAACCGCCATTGATCGAGAGAGATCGAGCTTCCAGCTTGCCCTGACAGTGATCCATCGGTCGATTCGGCGCCCTTTGCTTGTTATTAATTGACTTTTTTGCATGGTACTGATATATCTATCTATAATTGATGAACGATGAGGATATGATCTAGCTTAGCATCAGCACGGAGAGGATGCTTGCGCACGTACGTGAGCAGTAGTTGCATGTTAGCGTAGTGTTAGTACCAAGAGTCGTTGTAAATTATGCATGCATGCATGCGTGCGTGCGTGCGTGTGTACCTGATTGATTCTGATGAGCTCGTGCATTGTTGCACTTGGAGCCGTATCTATCTAGTGGTACTACCTACTGTACTACTGATGGGTGGTGGTGATTTTGCTTGATCCTGTTCCGTTTCCTTGACTTTGAACCGAGTACAAAATTAGGTGATGCTTAATAACTTTCAAGGACTGCATGCATGCATGCATGCATGCAAGATTAATTGATTGTTTCTTGATGACAAAATGATGTACCACAGCATTATTTGCTACCTCTGCCATGATGGGAAATCAGGACGATGCTCTTGCGGTACGTTGGTCCATGCAATGCATATCGGTACAGAAAGTTAGTTGATTCATGGGGGAGAAGGAATCGATCGAGGGCTAGCCTAATTTTGCATCTCACGTTCGGTTTGATAATCATGAATTATATCGATGCAGAAGTGCAGCAACGTACTGGGACCTCGATCAAGCTACTAGTCCTTTTGTTCACTTGATGATTACCTTCACTAACTGTTGCAAAACGTGATTAATTTGCAGACATACATGCATGGAGTATGTGTCAGCAATTCGGCACATATACATGATGTTGAAAGATAGTACGGATCAGGAGAGAGGCCGGTCCAGACACGTAACATGGGAGAGACCATCGGGCAGCTAGAGCTAGAGCTAGTAGTGTGTGATTGCAAGCTAGCTAGCTACCCGGAACGGAACAGAAGGGATGAGACTATTGGATGCTAGGGTCAAAAGCATTGAAGGCACGCGCGGTGCAACAACGTACGCTTCTATCTCGCAAAAAGACACTGACTACGACGGTGCACGTAGACTACTCTGACCATGTACGCACGTAAGTTGAAGCCCAGGGTTTCCTGAGAGCGACTATTCTGCACCCCGCACCCAGGCTCGTCTAAAAATACAAATTTTGGGTGTCTGAAAAACTTTGAAAAACAACACTATTCGGATCCGATTTTGTTTTGTTTGTACAAGCTCCTCATATGTCTAAATGCACCAAAATTTACACGCATCTTGCGCACATGAGCATCTTAAATGCCTAAAAATTCAGTATTTTTTTAATTGTCTAGTTTACTGTTCACCGGGTGTAGATGTAGCTTGCCACCGTTTTGGATTATTGTGTTTTCCTTTTCTATTTTGGGACAGGTACTCATCAGGATACATACCTTTCCAAATATCGCGTCGTAGTATAAGCTGTCGTTTTTGGACGAGAGTAGAGTCAAGCCAATTTTTCTTTTACTAGCACAAATGTCCGTGCGTTGCAACGGGGTAGATCGATTTAAAAAAAAGCTAGTTTCGCCATTCACCAAAACGCCCATCAGGGCGGCATATGCGTCATGCATGTATGCTTTTATCATGTCATTATTTCCTTTAGTTAGAGTCATGCATGTCCTTCCTCTCATTTAATTAATTAGATCCAATCAGGTCATGCCAAGCCCACAAATCCTTCTAATTAAAGCCAATACAGCATGCTTGCGCCGTGCATGTCCCCTCCTTTATGGAATTTTCTCTCCTTTGGCAATGCTGTTTCCTCTCTTTCTTGATTTTGGAGGTGACTTGCTGATATTTAAGACAACATGCAAATCCATATAATTTGGTGGGATTTGATATTAAAAAATCAAGATGGGACTATTAGACGGGGAACCATTTAGTATGGCAGAAAAGTATGCTAGGTCGGTTGGCATTGGCCTTTTGTGTGGCCGGTGAGGTTGTGAGTTCGAACCTTCAATGGACATATTTTTTTTTCTCCTCCCAAAACGCCAAAAAACTGCAGATTAGTCTCAGGTCGGCCCGTGCGATGGATGGACGGAAAATATGGTGATCTAGGCGGCGGCCCAAGTAGAGAGGAACGCAGGCCTGCCCAATACGAACCTTTTTGACTCTACGAATTAGTACCACCTCGTGTATTTCATGTAACGTAGGATCATATGCGGGACGAAACTAAGAATATCACCTTGCTTTATTAGTAGGTATAGATAATTATTAGTATATTTATTTATTTATTTATTTTGCCAAAAACTTCCAATATATTCCTCTTCAATCATGATAGTACATCGAATAGTAGAAATAATAAAAATTACATTCAGATTCGTAGACCACCTAGCGACAACTAGAAATACTAAAATGAGCCGAAGCCATGTCGCCGTCGTCGCCCGTTCCTCGCTGGAGCCAGGCAAACCTTGTTGTAGTAGACAATCGGGAGTTCGTCGTGCTAAGGCCCCATAGGACCAGTGCACCAGACAACATCAATCACCGCCATTGAAGAGTAGCATTGATCGAAAGGATCCAATCTGAAGACGCACGAACATAGACAAACTACGACAAGATCCGAGCAAATCCACCAACGATAGATCCACTGGAGACACACCTTCATAAGCCGACCGACGATGCTAGACGCACCACCAGAACAGAGACTAGGCTGGGAGAACCTATTTATTACGAGTACATGTGTTTTTATTCAAAAAGCACCCTCCCCCTTCCCCAATCTATATTCAAGGACCAACTGAAGTACAAAGCTATCCAAAGAAACCAGAAATTACATCCAGTTCCAAGGAGCACCTAACAATCTAACATATTAGAGTGAGTCGAAGGCATGCCACTACCGCTTCTTTATATCAGAAGCTGGCTAGACCATGTTTTGCACGACACGTTATGCAATCCAGCTGGACCAGCACACCGTAAGAGATGTCATCCCCGTTGGGGAGACAAGGTGGTCAAGAAAACTGTCGGATCCGTAGATAGGTTGGCCACCCGCCTTGCTCATCCCGACATCATCGCCAAGGAGGGGTGAGAGTGATGGATCCATTATTTATACGGGCATCCGACCTCCACCAAAACGACGCCCCATGAAGCAAAGCGAACACTCTGGTCTCTCGGTTCCCCCTCCCTTCGCCGCCATTAGAGTGGCCAAGGGAGGAAAGGGAAACCCCAACTTCATTCTCCTGTCACTAGCAAGGGAGGGGAAAATATCTTTCTTTCATGTGAATTTATCTCAAAATGTACATAAGATCTTTGAGTAAATAGCATAAAACTACTACAATTGGGGTTAGGACACACACAAAATACCACACTTTCAAAATCTTGGCTGATACCTACCACTTTTTTGTAAGTTTATTGCAAAAAGCTCCTGATGGCCGGTTTGGTTAAGTTTCACCCTGATTATGATAGGTCGGGTCCACTTGCCAGGGTGAGAAGGCAGTAAATATTAATACTCTTAGATTAAAATGTTAAATTGAATGAGGGCCCACCCGCCAGTTTCTTCTTTCTCCGCTTTCTTCGCTGTCCAAAATCTCGGTTGCCTCGATGTTGTGGATGACACCGACTTCCTCCTCAATGGGTGCGGCTCAAACGCTGGCGACAATCTAGACAGAGGCGGCTCAACGCGGCTGCCACCGGAGGGAGGAGAGCCAGGAACAAGAGAAACATGGGGGGGGGGGGCTCCTCAGCCGCGCTCGCCGCTGGTGATCCCCGACATGGTCGGGCAGGAAGAGTACTGGACTGGGATCGTGCCGTCATCCCGAGCCGCGTTGGGGGGGGGGGGGTTGGCTACAACAATCCACTTTTTCCATCAAGCTTTTTTCTTTGTGTTTTTAGAAAACCAAGTTTTGTCTATTGTAAGTGGCTATTTCTTTACACTACTATAAAAGGAAGTTTATCAAGAATCCAAGCCAAGTATTAATACTGTTAGATTGAAATGTTAAATTGAATGAGCGCCCACCCGTCAGTTTCTTCTTTCTTTGTTGTCCAAAAACTCGGTTGCCTCGATGTTGTGGATGAAGCCGACTTCCTCCTCAATGGGGGCGGCTCGAACGCCGGCGACAATCTAGAGAGAGGCGGCTCAATGCGACTGCCACCAGAGGGAGGAGAGCCATGAACAGGAGAAGCAGGGGAGGGTCTGGGCCTCCTCAGCCGCGCTCGTCTGGTGATCCCCGACACGGCCGGGCGGGAGGAGTACTGGACTAGCCGCGTCATCCCGAGCCACGTTGGGGGCGCGATCGGCTACAACAATCCACTTTTTCCATCATGCTTTTTTCTTTGTGTTTTTGGCAAACCAAGTTTTGTCTATTGTAAGTGGCTATTTCTTTACACTACTATAAAAAAGAAGTTTATCAAGAATCCAAGCCAAATATTAATACTATTAGACTGAAATGTTAAATTGAATGAGGGCCCACCCGTCAGTTTCTTCTTTCTTCATTGTCCAAAAACTCGGTTGCCTCGATGTTGTGCATGAAGCCGACTTCCTCCTCAATGGAGGCGGCTCGAACGCCGGCGACAATCTAGACAGAGGCAGCTCAATGCGACTGCCACCAGAGGGAGGAGAGCGAGGAACAGGAGAAGCAGGGGAGGGTCTGGGCCTCCTCAGCCGTGTTCGTCTGGTGATCCCCGACACGGCCGGGCGGGAAGAGTACCGGACTATGATTGCGGCGTCATCCCGAGCCGCGTTGGGGGTGCGGTTAGCTACAACAATCCACTTTTTCCGTCAAGCTTTTTTCTTTGTTTTTTTTAGCAAACCAAGTTTTGTCTATTGTAAGTGGCTTATTTCTTTGTACTACTATAAAAAGAAGTTTATCAAGAATCCAAGCAAAAAAGAGTGGAGTACGAGGCACGCATTCGACCGGTGTCCCCTATCGTTTAATTGCATTAACATTTCGCATTCAAAACTCATCAGCGTCGCTAACTGCACTGCATTTTGCATTCAAGTCGTCAACGTCGCCACAAATGGAGATTGATGCCTGCCATTAAGCCGGGAAACGGGCCGGGGATAGCTTTGAACCAAAGGCAAGTCAGCTCCATCGCCGGCCTCTCGCCCGGCCGGCCTGCCGGGCAGCCAACCGTGAGCCACGCATGATACCGACCCAGCTTGGCGGCGGGCTACATAACTCGGCTCGCTACACCAGCTAATAGTAGAACAGTTCTGTTGTGCGGGTGTAGGTTGGGCATGCGGCAAATTTTCATGTTTTGACCATTTTCTAAAAACTATTCGAGATTTGACCCTAGTTTAAAAAAAATTCGAGATCTGATCTTTTTTGCTACCGCCAGAGTCCATGGCGGTAGGGTCTAACAGCCTACCGTCGGGGACTTTGGCGGTAGGAAACATCACTACCGTCAACTGGGCTGTCGGTAGCCTGCACAACTCTGCTGCCAGGGTGCTTGACGGTAGGCACGAGCAGGCACTGTGTTCAATACTTAGGAGGTTTTTGGCGGTAGGGCATGCAACCCTACCGCCAGTGATCTTGGCGGTAGGCTGTTATACCTATCGCCATGGTCCCTGGCGGTAGCAAAAAGGTCAGATCTCGAATTTTTTTTAAACTAGGGACAAATCTCGAATAGGTTCCAGAAAAGGGTCAAAGCACGAAATTTAGCCTGGGCATGCATGCAGATGGCAGATCATAAAGACTACTCCTGTGCAGTGCTTAACCAGAGTGCCAGTACTACTATGCATGACCAGGTCTAGGTCAAATTAATGCATGCCTGATCCTTACGCGTACGTACGTACCGCGCCGGAAGAAACGATCAACCTCGCCGTGCCCCGGCCGGTTTGACGTACGTACTTACCTGTCGCGGTCACATCGCCTGAGACGTCCGGCAGGTAGTACGTAGCAGCCTTCGGGAAGACTCAAAGTGCACCGCGCGGGAGCAGTTATTGGCGTGGCCGGCGCCGTACGACTGCTGCGTCGCAGCGCGGCGGGGACGACGACGGGAACGGGAGTGGTGGTGCTGTGGCGATGGGCCCGTCGACCGACCGATCGATCGCACGGCACCGTCAACAGCACTTCGGTTGCAGCTGTCACGTGCGTCCGCGACCCAGCACGAACTGTCCCTCCCCTCCCCCCGTGCGGCAACTACGAATATCGCATGGAAGGTTGTTGTTGATGGGATATTGCTATTGCCTGCTCTTAATTAAGAGCATTCCAATAGGCACCGAACGCGCCGCGCGTAAAAAATAGTTTTGCCGCACGCCCATTATCTGGTTTGGCGCGGCGCGCAGTGCTGGCTCCAACAGCCGCGCTAAAATGCAGCGCGCGCCGCTCCAGCAGCGCGCAAAAATGCAGCGCGCGCGACTCTCGCACAAATAATATATGCATTCAAAAATAGAAGCAAAAAGATCAAACATAAACAAAAATAAATCAAATAAATAGTTTAATTTCGTTATTACAACTCAAACAAACAGTTTATCGTTCATGTAACATCCCAAATTTGCAATTTGGAATGTTATACATAGATCATCATGCATACCATATTTTCTTGCATTTTGGTTGATCCTAGAAATTTCACGCAACTCAAGGACCCTCGGAGAGAGTTGGAGATTTCGTTATTTTCATATTTGAGTTCTCTCAAATTTTGAAAAGAGGATCATTTGATTTATTTATTTTATCTTCAATTATTTTCCGGTGTCAAAATATATGAGAGAGGGAATAATATGACTTTCCCAAATTTAGGAAAAATGAAGATTTAATAAATAGATTAATTTTGTTTTTTGCCGGAGTTTTATTTGCGTTTTATTTGGATAGGGAAAAATGCGCGTTTTCAAAATTGCATTTTAGGCCCGGAGAAAAGTTCATTTTGTTCGGCTCATTTTTAGGACTCGGAGAAAATTTACTTTAGATATTTCAGAGTTCGTTTAGATTTTGTTTTTGTTTTTTTGCGCGGAACCGATTTAAAAAAAGAAGAAGCCTCCCGCCAGGCCAGCCGGGCCAAAGGCCCAGCCAGCCGGCCCCTCCCCTCGCGCGCAGCACAGGCGCCAGGCGCCAGGCGCCCAGGCAGCCGCCGCCGCTCCCTGGCCGAGTCCCAGCGGGACTTAGGTCGGTTAGCCCCTCCCCTTTCCTTTGTTTTGTTTTCCTATTCCTAGTCTATTTCTTGTCCCCTACCCCAAGTCTCCTCTCCCCTCACCTATATAAATACCCCCACACCCCCTCCCTCTAAAACATCAAATCAAAAGCCCTCTCCTCCCCAAGCCCCACACCACTCTCCGCCTCCCCAAGCCCCGCACCACCCCGCGCCCCTCACCACCGCCGCCGCCGCCTTAGCCGCGCCGCCCCTCACCACCGCCGCCGCCGCACCTTGCCCACGCCGCCACCGCCCTACACCGCCGTTCACTGGAGACCTCGCCGGAGGTTGCCCCGCGTCTCTTTTCCTCGGATCATTTTCTTCTAATCGTTCCGATTCTTTTCTTCTCTTCCGATTCGTTTTCTTTCCGGTTCTTTTCTAAACCGTTCCGGTTTCTAGATCGGCTTTTCGTTTCGGTCTTTTTCTTCGAGAACCCTAGATCGGTTTTCGTTCTTCTTTCGGACCGTTCGTCTCAACGAACGTGATCACCGATTTTTCCCCGGTTAACGACGCCCGTTCGTTTAATCGTTCTTCTTTTCTTTTCGTCGGATTTATTCCGCGATCGTGATCTCAGATCCGATCTTCGTTCTAGTCTTTCTTCTCGCTCGTTTATTAGAATCAGGTGATTCAAGCGCCTGGAGTTTCGTTGCGAAACCGCCGTTCCGTCTAATCAACTTGAACAAGTTTTTGCCCCGGTAAAAAAATTGACCTAGTTTCAACTTGCTAGAACTGAGTTGTTTTCTTCCGCCGTTTGTTTTTTCGTCGTCTGTTCGGTTCTTTCTTTCTTTGCAACCGGAGTTCTTAAATTGAACTTTCTGATTCGTTCTCTTGTTCGAGTTTTACATGTGCATTAGATGAGTACTTATTGTATGCTTGTTGTTTGTCTGCGATAGATCACCCGGATTGCGCTGCTTGTTACTTCGAAACCCTAGGACTCGCGGATCATCAGCAAGGCAAGTAACACTTTGATCATACCTTTTCTTCAACCCAGTTTTATTGCATTAGATCAATCCTTTCACATTGCATGATTAGGATCTAATTAAATTATGGGATGGGAAGTAGATGAGGTAGTACCTATTACCTGTTTATTATCAAACCTTTGGGAGTTACTTCTGCGTTTGCTTATTATGCCATGCTATGCTAGTAGACGTGGATTGGGTGAGTGAAATCCATGACAGATGTGAGTTGATAATTTTAATGGTTTATCTAAGGTGGCAACTTAAACACACATCTGGGTGGATTGAGGCTCCTGATGTCTATCAGGACTTGCCTGGTTTTTTTTCGGACCGCCACCCAGGCTCAAAGGGATCATAAGATAATTCATGCTAGAAACTTCCGTGTGCAGCCATATGCTACTATGGGCTCTGGCATAGTTGACTAAGTTGTGCGAACTCTTACGGGGTGGATTAGCAGATGTAGGGGTTGTAGGTGGTACGGTCTACCCCACATGTAAGGTGCTAGCACTTCTGAAAGACTATGTCTCGGTCATCCGTTTCTCAAACACCTTGTAGTGCGAGAAAACAAACGGAGGCGATCGAGTCATGTGGGGAAAAATGCGCAAACCTCTGCAGAGTGTACAAACTAATCATGATTAGCCGTGTCCCCGGTTATGGACAACTTGAGTATCTAGTACTTGAATATCATTGGAATCTCAACATGTTACTTCTAATTAATGTTGATTGGGTTTTAATTATTTTTAATTGGGATTGAGAATGCTGTCAACCATTCTCAATGTTTCACAACCACCATGATAGTTAAATAAATTTATTCCTTTGCAGTAGGGAAAAACTGGCTTTACGCAAAACTGTAACCATAGAGCTTTCCACCAGCCATATATGCATAGAGTATAGCTGTTTCATTCCATTACTCTCTATGTGTTACATTGCCAGCATATTCCATGTGCTGACCCGTATTGGGGCTGCAATTTCTTATGTTGCAGACTTTTCAGACGACGAGTAAAGTGCCTTTAGGTCGTGGCCCTATACTCAGTGATGTCGTTGGAGTTGATGGTCCCATTTACCTTCCAAGTCTTCCGCTATTTTCGACACTATATGGCCTTAAGCCATATTTATTGTAATAAGTCTCTTTAAGACAACGATGTAATAGGTGTGTGATTGCCCCTCTGCTATAAATCCTTCGATGTACTGTGTGGTGTCAGCATTACTAATCCAGGGATGACACCTGAGCACAGAGATCAGACTGTTTGAGGTCTGGTCGCTACAGAGATGGTATCAGAGCACACGCTGACTGTAGGACACGACCACTAAGTTAAAGCCATAGATCATCACTCTCTTCTCATTTTCTAACTCCTCATCTTTTCTACTCTTTTAGGATGACGAACGCGAAGATTAAGTACGCCCAACCAGATGAAGGCACACCTTTTGGATATCACTTGAAGGAAGTCACCAAGTACCTGAATATTGGATTACCAAGTTTCACGGGAACCTTCAACGCCACTCTGCCTGAAGAGGAACGCTGGAAGATTCAAGCTCACGTTCCGGGAAGAACATTCGCGCCAATAACGAAGCCCATAGATAGTGTTTTCAATGCACCAACCTGGAGTCTGGGAAGGAGCATGGCAGCTCATATCACCATAGGACGCATTGGAGAAGTTTATCAAGAAGACCTCAAGGACACTATCTACCAGATTTGCGGACGCCGAGATGAACAATGGGAGTTAGTCAGCACCAAGAAGGATAGATCCATTGCATCTTTCATCCAAGAGTTAAACCAGCACATCCGACGCCATGAGAACCAGATGTGCAATGACATGATAGAGTTGAAGAATGCGAAGGCAAGGATCATCGAGCTAGAAGGAGAACTGAAGTCAACGCGCAAGGACTACATGGACGAGATCGTAGCTCTAGCAAGACACAATGTCGATCTTAAGCAGGAGATTGAAGAACTCAAGAGGAAGTTAGGATCCAAGGAGGAAGACGAGTACGTCACATGTCCGGAGACTACATCATCATCGACAACACCGATTCGGATCCAAGTGAACCCGACTTTGAAGACGAAGCTGGAGCGGATATCATGGAGTCTTCCACCGGTTCAAATTTCTAGAAGACCACCAGATAGTAGTAGTATTCCCCCTGTAAACACAATAGTTCGAGCACTTTTGCGATAGTTAGACCGTTGTAAGCCCTTGTTTGATTGAATGAGGTGATTTTTGTGTGCATTTGCTCATGTGCATTGGGGTAGTGTTTTCCCTTTAGACCTCTCTCTACTCTTAATTCTCGTCTTTTCTAAACCCTCAGATGCCTCCGAGACGTGACAACGGATTCCCACCTGAGCTCACTCAGTTGATCCAGCAGCAGAATCAATTGATGCAGATGTTAGTTCAGAACCAGCAGAACAACAACAACAACCCACCACCACCACCACCTGTTGACCACTTAGCCCGTTTCCTTAGGCTGAATCCGCCGGTGTTTTCTAGTAGCACCGAGCCGATTGTAGCAGATGATTGGCTCCGTAAGATAGGAAGGGAGTTGACCACTGCAGGATGCACGGATGGTGAGAAAGTGAAGTTTGCCGCTCACCAGCTTGACGGACCCGTGGCAGCATGGTGGGAGAATTTCACAGCCACCTACCCAGTAGACACTGTCACATGGGATCAGTTTCAGCAAGCTTTCCGCACTGCCCATGTTTCAGCAGGAGCTATGGCCATAAAGAAGCGTGAGTTTCGCAACTTACGCCAAGGAGGAAGGACAGTTGGCCAGTACGTTGACGACTTCAGCAAGTTAGCACGTTATGCCCCAGATGACGTTGCTACGGATGCAGCTAAGCAGGAGAAGTTTCTGGAAGGATTGAATGATGAGCTAAGCATGCAGTTGATGGTAGCGAGTTTCAACAACTACCAGGAGTTGGTAGATCGTGCCATCATGATTGAAGGGAAGCAACAGCAGATTGAAAACCGTAAGAGGAAGTATGGACAGGGGAAGTATAACTCTGGAGCCCAGCAGAAGCCCCGTTTTACCCCTAAACCGGGATTTAAGTTTCAGCACACCCATGGAGGAGGTAGCTCGCACAACCATAATGGCCACAAGAATGGTAATGGGAATGGAGGAAGCAACGGCCAGAACCGGACCACCCCATCGACCCCAACCAAGAGAGACCTGAGTCAAGTCACTTGTTTCAAGTGTTCCAAGACCGGACATTATGCCAATGAATGTCCCGAAGGCCAGAATGGAAATGGCAATGGAAGCTCTGGGAAGAAGCCGAACCCTTTCAATAGGGGACAGGTGAACCACATTAATGTGGAGGAGGTTGAAGATCAGCCCGATGCAGTAATAGGTAAGTTTTTGGTTAAGTCATTTACTGCACTCGTTCTTTTTGATACTGGAGCATCGCATTCATACATATCAAGGGGATTTGTGGATAAATATAACCTGCCTACCCAAGCCCTTAGGTCACCCATGTTAGTAAGCTCACCAGGAGCGGAGTATACGGCTAGACGATGGTGTGATCGGTTACCATTAAGGATTGGTAACTATGTGTTCCCCTCAGACCTAATAGTATTGGAAACTCAAGGATTGGATGTGATATTAGGCATGGATTGGTTATCGAAGTATGAAGGGAACATTGAATGTGCTAGTAAGTCAATTTTGCTTACCACACCAGAAGGAAGAAGGATCAAGTATGTATCCCGGCATGTGCCAAACAGGACACAAGTAAACTGCCTAACAGGAGTTGTGCAAGAAGAGGTACCAGTGGTAAAGGATTTTCCTGATGTATTTCCAGAGGAATTGCCAGGCATGCCACCGGATAGAGACATTGAGTTTTTGATTGAGTTATTGCCAGGTACAGGCCCAATATCGAAGCGACCGTACCGGATGCCAGCAAAGGATTTGGTGGAAATTAAGAATCAGATTAAGGAGTTATTGGATAAAGGTTACATTCGCCCAAGTTCTTCGCCTTGGGGATCACCCGTGCTTCTAGTGGAAAAGAAGGATGGATCATTAAGGATGGTTGTAGATTATCGGGGATTGAATGAAGTAACCATCAAGAACAAGTACCCACTGCCAATGATCAATGATCTGTTTGATCGATTGCAAGGAGCTAAAGTGTTTCCCAAGATCGATTTGCGATCAGGGTACCATCAATTGAAGATTCGAGAGCAGGACATACCTAAGACAGCGTTCACCACAAGATATGGACTGTATGAGTATACCGTTATGTCATTTGGATTGACTAACGCACCTGCCTATTTTATGAACCTGATGAACAAAGTGTTTATGGAGTTTTTGGATAAGTTCGTCGTAGTGTTCATTGATGACATCCTGGTTTATTCAAAGAATGAAGATGAGCATAAGGAACATTTGCGTTTGGTTTTGGAGAAACTAAGGGAACATCAGTTATATGCCAAATTCAGCAAATGTGAGTTTTGGTTAAAGGAAGTTGGATTCCTCGGACACGTTATATCTGGAGAAGGTATAGCAGTTGACCCCACAAAGGTTGAGACCGTAACCGAATGGGAAGCACCAACAACAGTTGGAGAGATCCGGAGTTTTCTTGGACTCGCAGGATACTACCGGAGATTCATTGAGAACTTTTCAAAGATTGCAAAGCCTATGACTGAATTGTTGAAGAAGGATACTAAGTTCAAATGGACTGAGGAGTGTGAGGCTAGTTTCCAGGAGTTGAAGAAACGTTTGGTCACCTCACCAGTATTGATTTTGCCAGATCAGACCAAGGATTATGAGGTGTATTGCGACGCTTCACGTCGAGGACTTGGAGCAGTGCTTATGCAGGAAGGAAGAGTTGTTTCGTATGCTTCACGGCAACTGAAGCCTCATGAGTTGAATTATGCCACGCATGATTTAGAGTTAGCAGCCGTAGTGCATGCATTGAAGACGTGGAGACATTTCCTTATTGGAAATCATTGTGAAGTGTATACGGATCACAAGAGTTTGAAGTACATTTTCACTCAGAAGGAGTTGAACCTCCGACAAAGGAGATGGTTGGAGCTCATCAAGGATTATGACATGAGATTGCATTACCATCCCGGAAAAGCTAATGTAGTAGCTGACGCATTGAGCCGTAAGAGCCATGTCAATACTCTAATGACGGGGAAAATACCAAAGGAGTTAGCAGAAAACCTTCGTGAGCTATGTTTGGAAATAGTTCCGAGAGGCTATGTAGCAGCATTGGAGATTCAGTCAACATTGATGGATAAGATCAGAGAAGCTCAGAAATCTGACAAGGAGATTGCTGCTATAAAAGAGAAAATGAGCAAAGGAAAAGCAAAGGGATTTCGTGAGGATGAGCACGATACCCTATGGTTTGAGGACCGTGTTTATGTGCCAAAAGACCCGGAGATCAGGAAGTTGATTTTGCAAGAGGCACATGATTCACCGTATTCGATTCACCCAGGGAATACCAAGATGTATTTGGATTTGAAGGAAACATTCTGGTGGACCGGAATGAAGAAGGATATTGCAGCATATGTAGCAGTTTGTGACGTATGTCAGAGAGTAAAGGCAGAGCATCAGAAGCCAGCAGGATTGTTACAACCATTGCCGATACCCGAATGGAAGTGGGATAAGATAGGCATGGATTTTATCACAGGACTACCCAGGACGAAAGCAGGCTATGACTCGATATGGGTAGTAGTTGATCGTTTGACGAAGGTAGCACATTTTATCCCAGTTAAGACCACTTACACCAGTGCTAAGTTGGCAAAGATCTACATGACTAGGATCATTTGTTTGCATGGAGTTCCGAGGAGTATCGTATCAGATAGAGGAACCCAATTTACCTCAAAGTTTTGGAATCAGTTGCATGAAACTTTAGGAACCAGACTAGAGTTCAGCACAGCTTTTCATCCGCAGACAGATGGACAGACCGAGAGAGTCAATCAGATTTTGGAAGATATGCTGAGAGCTTGTGCACTAGATTATGGATCTAGTTGGGACGATAACTTGCCGTATGCGGAGTTTTCTTATAACAACAGTTACCAAACCAGTTTGAAGATGGCACCTTTCGAAGCTTTATACGGAAGGAGGTGCAGGACACCGTTGTCATGGGACGAAGTTGGAGACCGTCAATTCTTTGGACCAGATTTGATTAAGGAGTCTGAACGGAAAGTTAAGTTGATTCGCGATAGGCTCAAGGTAGCCCAGTCCAGGCAGAAGAGCTACGCAGATTCTAAACGCAAGGAGACAGTTTACGAAACCGGAGACAGAGTTTATCTTCGAGTATCCCCACTTCGAGGAGTTAAGCGCTTTGGAGTTAAGGGAAAATTAGCACCGCGTTTCGTTGGACCGTATAAGATCTTGCAACGTATGGGAGAAGTCGCTTATAAGTTGGAATTACCAGAGGGACTGTCAGGAGTTCATGATGTATTCCATGTTTCTCAGCTGAAGAAATGTCATGCCGAAATGGCGGAAGTACCGCTAAGAGATACAGTGCCACTCGAAGCGATTCAGTTGGATAACGACTTAACGTATGAGGAGAAGCCAGTAAAGATTCTCGATTATGCCAGCAGAGTTACTCGCAGCAAGGTTATCAAGTTTTGCAAAGTTCAGTGGAACCACCACTCAGAGGATGAAGCCACCTGGGAGAGAGAAGAGGATTTGCTCAAGGACCACCCTCACCTATTTTCTAGCCAACCCGAATCTCGAGGGCGAGATTCATCTTAAGGGGGGTAGGTTTGTAACATCCCAAATTTGCAATTTGGAATGTTATACATAGATCATCATGCATACCATATTTTCTTGCATTTTGGTTGATCCTAGAAATTTCACGCAACTCAAGGACCCTCGGAGAGAGTTGGAGATTTCGTTATTTTCATATTTGAGTTCTCTCAAATTTTGAAAAGAGGATCATTTGATTTATTTATTTTATCTTCAATTATTTTCCGGTGTCAAAATATACGAGAGACGGAATAATATGACTTTCCCAAATTTAGGAAAAATGAAGATTTAATAAATAGATCAATTTTGGTTTTTGCCGGAGTTTTATTTGCGTTTTATTTGGATAGGGAAAAATGCGCGTTTTCAAAATTGCATTTTAGGCCCGGAGAAAAGTTCACTTTGTTCGGCTCATTTTTAGGAGTCGGGGAAAATTTACTTTAGATTTTTCAGAGTTCGTTTAGATTTTCTTTTTGTTTTTCTGCGCGGAACCGATTTAAAAAAAAGGAGCCTCCCGCCAGGCCAGCCGGGCCAAAGGCCCAGCCAGCTGGCCCCTCCCCTCGCGTGCAGCACAGGCGCCAGGCACCAGGCGCCCAGGCAGCCGCTGCCGCTCCCTGGCCGAGTCCCAGCGGGACGTAGGTCGGTTAGCCCCTCCCCTTTCCTTTGTTTTGTTTTCCTATTCCTAATCTATTTCTTGTCCCCTACCCCAAGTCTCCTCTCCCCTCACCTATATAAATACCCCCACACCCCCCCTCTAAAACATCAAATCAAAAGCCCTCTCCTCCCCAAGCCCCACACCACCCCGCGCCTCCCCAAGCCCCGCACCACCCCGCGCCCCTCACCACCGCCGCCGCCGCCTTAGCCGCGCCGCCCCTCACCACCGCCGCCGCCGCACCTTGCCCACGCCGCCACCGCCCTACGCCGCCGTTCACCGGAGACCTCGTCGGAGGTTGCCCCGCGTCTCTTTTCCTCGGATCGTTTTCTTCTAATCGTTCCGATTCTTTTCTTCTCTTCCGATTCGTTTTCTTTCCGGTTCTTTTCTAAACCATTCCGGTTTCTAGATCGGCTTTTTGTTTCGGTCTTTTTCTCCGAAAACCCTAGATCGGTTTTCGTTCTTCTTTCGGACCGTTCGTCTCAATGAACGTGATCACCGATTTTTCCCCGGTTAACGACGCCCGTTCGTTTAATCGTTCTTCTTTTCTTTTCGTCGGATTTATTCCGCGATCGTGATCTCAGATCCGATCTTCGTTCTAGTCTTTCTTCTCGCTCGTTTATTAGAATCAGGTGATTCAAGCGCCTGGAGTTTCGTTGCGAAACCGCCGTTCCGTCTAATCAACTTGAACAAGTTTTTGCCCCGGTAAAAAAATTGACCTAGTTTCAACTTGCTAGAACCGAGTTGTTTTCTTCCGCCGTTTGTTTTTCCGTCGTCTGTTCGGTTCTTTCTTTCTTTGCAACCGGAGTTCTTAAATTGAACTTTCTAGTTCGTTCTCTTGTTCGAGTTTTACCTGTGCATTAGATGAGTACTTATTGTATGCTTGTTGTTTGTCTGCGATAGATCACCCGGATTGCGCCGCTTGTTACTTCGAAACCCTAGGACTCGCGGATCATCACCAAGGCAAGTAACACTTTGATCATACCTTTTCTACAACCCAGTTTTATTACATTAGATCAATCCTTTCACATTGCATGATTAGGATCTAATTAAATTGTGGGATGGGAAGTAGATGAGGTAGTACCTATTACCTGTTTATTATCAAATCTTTGGGAGTTACTTCTGCATTTGCTTATTATGCCATGCTATGCTAGTAGACGTGGATTGGGTGAGTGAAATCCATGACAGATGTGAGTTGATAATTTTAATGGTTTATCTAAGGTGGCAACTTAAACACATATCTGGGTGGATTGAGGCACCTGATGTCTATCAGGACTTGCCTGTTTTTTTTCGGACCGCCACCCAGGCTCAAAGGGATCATAAGATAATTCATGCTAGAAACTTCCGTGTGCAGCCACATGCTACTATGGGCTCTGGCATAGTTGACTAAGTTGTGCGAACTCTTACGGGGTGGACTAGCAGATGTAGGGGTTGTAGGTGGTACGGTCTACCCCACATGTAAGGTGCTAGCACTTCTGAAAGACTATGTCTCGGTCATCCGTTTCTCAAACACCTTGTAGTGCGAGAAAACAAACGGAGGCGATCGAGTCATGTGGGGAAAAGTGCGCAAACCTCTGCAGAGTGTACAAACTAATCATGATTAGCTGTGTCCCCGCTTATGGACAACTTGAGTATCTAGTACTTGAATATCATTGTGAATCTCAACATGTTACTTCTAATTAATGTTGATTGGGTTTTAATTATTTTTAATTGGGATTGAGAATGCTGTCAACCATTCTCAATGTTTCACAACCACCATGATAGTTAAATAAATTTATTCCTTTGCAGTAGGGAAAAACTGGCTTTACGCAAAACTGTAACCATAGAGCTTTCCGCCAGCCATATATGTATATAGTATAGCTGTTTCATTCCATTACTCTCTATGTGTTACATTGCCAGCATATTCCATGTGCTGACCCGTATTCGGGCTGCAACTTCTTATGTTGCAGACTTTTCAAATGACGAGTAAAGTGCCTTTAGGTCGTGGCCCTATACTCAGTGATGCCGTTGGAGTTGATGGTCCCATTTACCTTCCAAGTCTTCCGCTGTTTTCGACACTATATGGCCTTAAGCCAGATTTATTGTAATAAGTCTCTTTGAGACAATGATGTAATAGGTGTGTGATTGCCCCTCTACTATAAATCCTTCGATGTACTGTGTGGTGTCAGCATTACTGATCTAGGGATGACACCTGAGCACAGAGATCAGACTGTTTGAGGTCTGGTCGCTACAGTTCAATACAACAAATAGTGCAATTAAACATAACAAATAGTTTAACAATACAATATCGAACACACAAATCATGATGCTCTTTGTCGTCCATTCCAGGCACACCACTCCTTAACGAGATCCTTCTGAAGATCATTATGCGTTGCGGGACGTCGAATGACATGATAGGAGGCAACGAAACGGGCCACACTTTCAGCCCTCCGTCGCACTCGCACCGGATGTCCCAAAAGCTCATACTGAGATTAGTCTACATCTTGGTCATGCTCATTCTCGATGATCATGTTATGCATGATCACACAAGCATGCATGATGTACCAAAGCATTTTCTGATCCCAAAATCTAGCCGGTCCTCTCACAATAGCAATTTGGGCTTGCAAAATCCCAAAAGCTCTCTCCACATCTTTTCTAGCCACCGCCTGAGCATTGTGGAAATCAAGTTCTTTCTTACCTTCTGGCTTTTTCAACGGCTTGACAAAGGTTTGCCACTTTGGATAGATACCATCCTCTAGATAATAGCCATAGTTGTATGTACGTCCATTTGCTACAAACTGCACCGGTGGCAACTCACCATTTGCAATCTTATTCATCAGTGGTGACCGGTTGACAACATTGATGTCATTCAAAGATCCAGGCATTCCAAAGAATGCATGACAAATCCAAGTCTCCTGATCGGCAGCCGCTTCAAGGATTATAGTGGAACTCTTTTTTGGCCGTGGAATTGTCCATGTCATGCCTTTGGACAATTCTTCCAACTCCAATGCATGCAATCTATTGAGCCAAGCATGTCAGGAAAGCCGCGAGCTTTGTTCATCGCCAATAGCCTTGCGACGTCTTCAGCATTGGGAGATCTCAAATACTCCTCGCCAAACACTTGCACAATTCCTACTGTGAAGCACATGACACACATGATGGCTTGGCTCTCACCCATAGCCAAGTGGTCATCAACTAGATCAGCCGGTATACCGTATGCCAACATATGCAAAGCGGCTATCACCTTCTGAAAAGTGCTATGCCCGAGCTCTCCGGCGACATTCCTCCTTTGCTGAAAAAAATGGTCATGGCTCGCTAGTTTCTCTGCAATGCGCCTGAACAACTCGGTGCTTGCTACGTCTTGAGCATGCGTTGGTTTTCCCCAAAGAGGAAGGGATGATGCAGCCGAGTAACGTAAGTATTTCTCTCAGTTTTTGAGAACCAAGGTATCAATCCAGTAGGAGGCCACGCTCAAGTCCCTCGTACCTGCACAAAGCGATAGCTACTCGCAACCAACGCGATTAGGGGTTGTCAATCCCTTCACGGTCACTTATGAGAGTGAGATCTGATAGATATAATAGTTTTGGTATTTTGGTATAAAGATGCAAAGTAAAAAAGTAAAGGCAAAGTAAAGCAAAGCAAGATTAAAGTGATGGAGATTGATATGATGAGAATAGACCCGGGGGCCATAGGTTTCACTAGTGGCTTCTCTCAAGAGCATAAGTATTCTACGGTGGGTGAACAAATTACTGTTGAGCAATTGACAGAATTGAGCATAGTTATGAGAATATCTAGGCATGATCATGTATATAGGCATCACGTCCGTTACAAGTAGATCGAAACGATTCTGCATCTACTACTATTACTCCACTCATCGACCGCTATCCAGCATGCATCTAGAGTATTAAGTTAAAAACAGAGTAACGCCTTAAGCAAGATGACATGGTGTAGAGAGATAAATTCATGCAATATGAAATAAACCCCATCTTGTTATCCTCGATGGCAACGATACAATACGTGCCTTGCTGCCCCTTCTGTCACTGGGTAAGGACACCACAAGATCGAACCCAAAGCTAAGCACTTCTCCCATGGCAAAAAGTACCAATCTAGTTGGCCAAACCAAACGGATAATTCGAAGAGACTTGCAAAGATAACCAATCATACATAAAAGAATTCAGAGAAGATTCAAATATTATTCATGGATAGACTTGATCATAAACCCACAATTCATCGGTCTCAACAAACATACCGCAAAAAGAAGATTACATCGAATAGATCTCCACAAGAGAGGGGGAGAACTTTGTATTGAGATTCAAAGAGAAAGAAGAAGCCATCTAGCTACTAACTATGGACCCGAAGGTCTGAGGTAAACTACTCACACTTCATCGGAGGGGCTTGGATGATGTAGAAGCCCTCCGTGATGACAGTCCTCTTCCGGCGGAGCTCCGGAACAGGCCCCAAGATGGGATCTCGTGGATACAGAAAGTTGCGGTGGTGGACTTAGGATTTTGGCTCCAGTTCTGGTCGTTTGGGGGTACGTGTGTATATATAGGAGGAAGAAGTACGCCGGAGGAGCAATGAGGGGCCCACGAGGCAAGGGGGCGCGTCCTAGTGGGGCGCCCCCCACCCTCGTGACCGCCTCTTTTGTTCCTTGGAGCAGGGTCCAAGTCTCCTGGATCACGTTCGGTGAGAAAATCACGTTCCCGAAGATTTTATTCCGTTTGGACTCCGTTTGATATTCTGTTTCTTCGAAACACTGAAATAGGCAAAAAAACAACAATTTTGGGTTGGGCCTTCGGTTAATAGGTTAGTCCTAAAAATAATATAAAAATGGAAAATAAAGCCCAATATAGTCCAAAACAGTAGATAATATAGCATGGAGCAATTAAAAATTATAGATACGTTGGAGATGTATCAGGCATCCCCAAGCTTAATTTCTGCTCGTCCTCGAGTAGGTAAATGATAAAAAGAGAATTTTTGATGCGGAGTGCTACTTGGCATAATTTCAATGCAAATCTTCTTAATTGTGGTATGAATATTCAGATTAGAAAGATTCAAAACAAAAGTTTATATTGACATAAAAATAACAATACTTCAAGCATACCAACAAAGCAATTATGTCTTGTCAAAATAACATGGCCAAAGAAAGTTATCCCTACAAAATCATATAGTCTGGCTATGCTCCATCTTCACCACACAAAGTATTTAAATCATGCACAACCCCGATGACAAGCCAAGCAATTGTTTCATACTCTAACTTTTTCAAAACTTTTTCAATTTTCACGCAATACATGAGCGTGAGCCATGGATATAGGACTATAGGTGGAATAGAATGGTGGTTCTGGAGAAGACAAAAAGGAGGGGAAGATAGTCTCACATCAATTAGGCATATCAACGGGCTATGGAGATGACCATCAATAGATATCAATGTGAGTGAGTAGGGATTTCCATGCAACGGATGCACTAGAGCTATAAATGTATGAAAGCTCAACAAAAGAAACTAGTAGGTGTGCATCCAACTTGCTTGCTCACGAAGACCTAGGGCAATTTTTGAGAAAGCCCATCATTGGAATATACAAGCCAAGTTCTATAATGTAAAATTCCCACTAGTATATGAAAGTGACAACATATGAGACTCTCTATATGAAAAACGTGGTGCTACTTTGAAGCACAATATATGAGACTCGCTATATCATGGTGCTACTTTGAAGCACAAGTGTGGAAAAAAGGATAGTAGCATTGCCCCTTTTTTTGGGCCTTCTTTTTTTTTCTTTGGCCTTTCTCTTTTTTTATTGGGACAATGCTCTATTGAATGATGATCGTCACACTTCTATTTATTTACAACTCAATGATTACAACTCGATTCTAAAACAAAGTATGACTCTATATGGATGCCTCCGGCAGTGTACCGGGATATGCAATGAATCAAGAGTGACAAGTATGAAGAAATTATGAACGGTGGCTTTGCCACAAATACTATGTCAACTACATGATCATGGTAAGAAATATGACAATGATGAATGTGTCATGATGAACTAGATGGTGGAAAGTTGCATGGCAATATATGTCGGAATGGCTATGGAAATGCCATAATAGGTAGGTATGGTGGCTGTTTTGAGGAAGGTATATGGTAGGTGTATGATACTGGCGAAAGGTGCGCGATATTAGAGAGGCTAGCAAAGGTGGAAGGGTGAGAGTGTGTATAATCCATGGACTCAACATTAGTCATAAAAAACTCATATACTTATTGCAAAAATCTAGAAGTTATCAAAGCAAAGTATTACACGCATGCTCCTAGGGGGATAGATTGGTAGGAAAAGACCATCGCTCGTCCCCGACCGCCACTCATAAGGAAGACACTCAATAAATAAATCATGCTCCGACTTCGTCACATAACGGTTCACCATACGTGCATGCTACGGGAATCACAAACTTTAACACAAGTATTCTTTAAATTCAAAACTACTCAACTAGCATGACTTTAATATTATCACCTCCATATCTCAAAACAATTATTATGCTTCAATCTTTTCTTTGTATTCAACACACTCAAAAGAAAGTTTCACAAATCTTGAATACCAAGCATATTATTATTAAGAAAATTACCATGCTATTAAGACTCTCAAGATAATTTAAGTGAAGCATGAGAGATCAGTAGTTTCTTTAAAATGAATCCACCACCATGCTTTAAAAGATCTAAGTGAAGCACATAGAGCAAAATTATAACGCTCAAAAGATATAAGTGAAGCACATAGAGCAAAATTATCTAGCTCAAAAGATATAAGTGAAGCACATATAGAAAAACTACTTAGCTCAAAAGATATAAGTGAAGCACATAGAGCAAAACTACTTAGCTCAAAAGATATAAGTGAAGCACATAGAGTATTCTATCAAATTTTAATTCATGTGTGGCTCTCTCAAAAGGTGTGTACAGCAAGGATGATTGTGGCATACTAAGACACAAAGACACAAATAATACAAGACGCTCCAAGCAAAACACATATCATGTTGGTGAATAGAAATATAGCTCCAAGTAAACTACCGATGGAAGTGGACGAAATAGGGGATGCCTTCCAGGGCATCCCCAAGCTTTGACTTTTTGGTGTCCTTGGATTATCTTGGGGGTTCCGTGGGCATCCCCAAGCTTAGGCTCTTGCCACTCCTTGTTCCATGATCCATCAAAAGAATTCACCCAAAACTTGAAAACTTCACAACACAAAACTCAAAATAAAAAACTCGTGAGCTCTGTTAGCGAAAGAAAACAAAAGACCACTTCAAGGTACTGTAATTAACTCATTCTTTATTTATATTGGTGTTAAACCTACTGTATTCCAACTTCTCTATGGATTATAAACTATTTTACTAGCCACAGATTCATCAAAATAAGCAAACAACACACGAAAAACAGAATCTGTCAAAAACGGAACAGTCTGTGGTAATATGTAGCTAGCGCAAGATCTGGAACCCCAAAAATTCTAAAATAAATTTCTGGACGTGAGGAATGTATTTATTAATCATCTGAAAAAAATAATTAACTAAATAGCACTCTTCAAATAAAAATGACAGCAGTTCTCGTGAGCGCTAAAGTTTCTGTTTTTTTACAGCAAGTTCAACAAGACTTTCCCCAAGTCTTCCCAACGGTTCTACTTGGCACAAACACTAATTAAACACAAAAAACACAACCAAAACAGAGGCTAAATAACTTATTTGTTAAATAACAGCAAGTAAAAATATTGGGATGTCTCCCAACAAGCGCTTTTCTTTAAAGCCTTATAGCTAGACATTGATAATTTTAATGATGCTCACATGAAAGACAAGAATTGAAGCACAAAAGGAGCATCATAAAGCATGTGACAAACACATCTAAGTCTAACATACTTCCTATGCATAGGTATCTTATAGGCAAACAAATTATCAAGGCAAGCAAAAACTAGCATATGCAAGGAAGAGGAAAGAAACAATAGCAATCTCAACATAACGAGAGGTAATTTAGTAACATGAAAATTTCTACCACCATATTTTCCTCTCTCATAGTAATTACATGTAGGATCATAAGCAAATTCAACAATATAGCTATCACATAAAATATTCTCAACATGATCCAAATGCATGCAAAGTTGGCACTTTTCCGAAATTGTGGGATTAACATTACCTAAAGTCATGACCTTTCCAAACGCACTTTTATCAAAAAGTTCATAAGATTGAACATTCTCTAAATATGTGGGATCTAAAGTTGACATTCTTCCAAACCCACTTTAAATAATATTGCAAACAATATTATCAATCTCATATTCATCATGGGGCTTAAATAAATTTTCAAGATCATAAGAAGAATCACCCCAACCATGATCATGGAAACAAGTAGTAGACATAGCAAAACTAGCATCCCCAAGATTAGGGTTTTGCATCTTATTAGCACAATTGACATCAAAATAATTTATAATAGAATCATTGCAATCATGCTGTTTATTCAAAGATCTATCGCGAGTCACTTTACGGATTTCAGGCAAAACCTTATAAAGATAATCTAGTGCATCCAAATCACTAGGAATTGGTTCATCATAATTGGATCTCTTCAAAAGATTGGCAAGTGGATGAGGATCCATAGATCTTAGCTTCTCTGTTTAGTAATGAATAAATGACTATTCCAACCATACGAGCAAACAAAAAGCAAACGGGCAAAAGAGGCAAATAGAGAGGGAGGATATAGAGAGAGAGGGCGAATAAAACGGCAAGGATGAAGTGGGGGAGAGGAAAACGAGAGGCAAATGGCAAATAATGTAATGCGAGAGATAGGGATTGTGATGGGTACTTGGTATGTTGACTTTTTGCGTAGACTCCCCGGCAATGGCGCCAGAAATCCTTCTTGCTACGTATTGAGCTTGCGTTGGTTTTCCCCGAAGAGGAAGGCATGATGCAGCAGAGTAGCGTAAGTATTTCCCTCAGTTTTTGAGAACCAAGGTATCAATCCAGTAGGAGGCCACGCTCAAGTCCCTCGTACCTGCACAAAGCGATAGCTACTCGCAACCAACACGATTAGGGGTTGTCAATCCCTTCACGATCACTTACGAGAGTGAGATCTGATAGATATAATATTTTTGGTATTTTTGGTATAAAGATGCAAAGTAAAAAGTAAAGGCAAAGTAAAAAAGCAAAGCAAGATTAAAGTGATGGAGATTGATATGATGAGAATAGACCCGGGGGCCATAGGTTTCACTAGTGGCTTCTCTCAAGAGCATAAGTATTCTATGGTGGGTGAACAAATTACTGTTGAGCAATTGATAGAATTGAGTATAGTTATGAGAATATCTAGGCATGATCATGTATATAGGCATCACGTCCGTTACAAGTAGATCGAAACGATTCTGCATCTACTACTATTACTCCACTCATCGACCACTATCCAGCATGCATCTAGAGTATTAAGTTAAAAACAGAGTAACGCCTTAAGCAAGATGACATGATGTAGAGAGATAAATCCATGCAATATGAAATAAACCCCATCTTGTTATCCTCGATGGCAACGATACAATACTTGCCTTGTTGCCCCTTCTGTCACTGGGTAAGGACACCGCAAGATCGAACCCAAAGCTAAGCACTTCTCCCATGGCAAGAAGTACCAATCTAGTTGGCCAAACCAAACGGATAATTCGAAGAGACTTGCAAAGATAACCAATCATACATAAAAGAATTCAGAGAAGGTTCAAATATTATTCATAGATAGACTTGATCATAAACCCACAATTCATTGGTCTCAACAAACACACCGCAAAAAGAAGATTACATCAAATAGATCTCCACAAGAGTGGAGGAGAACTTTGTATTGAGATTCAAAGAGAGAGAAGAAGCCATCTAGCTACTAACTATGGACCCGAAGGTCTGAGGTAAACTACTCACACTTCATCGGAGGGGCTAGAATGATGTAGAAGCCCTCCGTGATGACGATCCTCTTCCGGCGGAGCTCCAGAACAGGCCCCAAGATGGGATCTCGTGGATACAGAAAGTTGCGGTGGTGGAATTAGGTTTTTGGCTCCTGTTCTGATCGTTTGGGTGTACGTGTGTATATATAGAAGGAAGAAGTACGCCAGAGGAGCAACGAGGGGCCCACGAGGCAGGGGGCGCGCCCTAGGGGGGGTGCCCCCCACCCTCGTGACCGCCTCTTTTGTTCCTTGGAGCAGGGTCCAAGTCTCCTGGATCATGTTCGGAGAGAAAATCATGTTTCCGAAGATTTTGTTCCGCTTGGACTCCATTTGATATTCCGTTTTTCGAAACACTGAAATAGGCAAAAAACAACAATTCTGGGTTGGGCCTTCGGTTAATAGGTTAGTCCCAAAAATAATATTAAAGTGGAAAATAAAGCCCAATATAGTCGAAAACAGTAGATAATATAGCATGGAGCAATCAAAAATTATAGATACGTTGGAGACGTATCAGTGCTCATCCTAAACCGGCGACGAAAATATGACTCGGGGTATGTGGGATTCTTCGCAAAATAATGTCTGATCAATATGTTGTGGGCATCGATCCTATCCCTACAAATTTTCTGCCGACTCATAACCGAACCACCGTGCTTCGGTTTTTTATTGATATGCATAGCTAGGATCATTGCAAGATCCTCCTCCTCTTCCATGTCAAATTCTTCTTCGGAAGAATCATACGACGAACTCATCTACAATGTTCAATACTATGCTATAAAAAACTACAATCAACATGCACGAAATTCATGGCTTTTGAGCAATACATACCTTCTAGGCGTTTTGTCCACACCTTGCGGGCGCCGACCGGCAGCGAGCGCGCGGGCGCTGTTCGTCGGAGGACCAGCGCGCGCGAGGGGCGGCGGGACTAGAGGGGGGCCGGAGAAGCAGCCGCGGGGCGGGGATAGGCCGGGGAAGCGCCGGAACGGTCGCCGGGTGGCGCGGTCGGCGGCGGCGGCGCGGCTGGATGAGGGGTGGGAGGTGCGAGCGAGCGCGCGAGAGTCCAGCGCGCGGGGGCGGGCGCAGCAAATAAGCGACGCGTGATTGAGTTTCGGCCCGCGTGCTGAAATACATATGCCGCGCGCGCCGTTTTTGCGCACCCGCTGGAGCAACTATTCCGGTTGCGCGCACGCTAAAACGGGGAATTTTGCGGCAGGACGCTAGTTTGGCGCGGCTGTTGAAGATGCTCTAAGCTTCGTGTTTGCAGGAGTACAAATATTATGAGAATTTTCTTCCCCTAAAGGAGGGCGTACCCTGGCCAGAAGTTGTATTTTCCAGATAAAGGACACTTTTATTAATTGAAAATGTAGCATCAAACGGATACAAAACATAGTGAGCAACACTAAGCCTCAGCATAGTTAAGATGCACAAGACCAGTACCAACAGTCAGTCAGACAAATCGAAAAAGCAAAATCGACATTTGGCAGTGAAAGTCATATGACAGACACTAAAACCTATGTCTAAGGGGGTTGTGAACTGATCCGGAGATTATGTTGCTACACATGTTGGGTAAAAACCTTCATAGCCACCTTCTTCAATCGCATACACACCATCTTGAACAACGGTTGACACTCCGTTTGATGTAGCATGAACCACATACGAAGCAAGTGCGTACAACAGAGAATAACTTGCAAAGGAGAACAAAATTTTGCTATTAAAGGCCAAATTATTTCTACATGGTCAAAATGGCCGTAACAAGGCATGCGCTCCCATCCTTATTAGTGTTTTAAACCTATCTGGAACACCATCCAACCAATGATCAAAAATACCGGCAACACATGTTGGCGGAGACACATTGGACGCTACTTGGATGATTGACCATGTAGAATGCGCAAACTGGCTGTAAGATATTTGAGTGAATATGTGACTTACAAAATGCTCAAATTTAACTTCCATTAGATCAACAGAATATAGATAGTGTCTCCATTTTAGCAGATAGCGTTGGAGATGCTATAAGCTACAACTTGAGTGAGAAATTTGAGGCATCCACTGACAGGATACCGGAGCCAGTCATTCAACCATGTCTCTCAAATAGGCATCAAATCTGGACATCAGAGGTGGGCCAAGCGAACCTAACGGACAAAGCACATGAGTTGTAAGGACATGGTCCAACTAACAATGGGTCAAGCGGACCTCCGCATGGTGTTCGGAATCCCGCAAAGCGGACCACCAACAACTCGTTACTCAAAAAAAATGTTCAGGGGTTCATGACACATATACGAAGCGACCTCCAAAAGGACATCGCCACTGCCTCACTACCTCGATCGAGACACTAAGATTACCTTTAAACGATGGGATAACTCCCGTCAACGAGGGGCCGGGAGCCGGGGTCAACGAGGTGGGTCGTCGGGGGAGGGAGGGTAGGGGTGGAGCCACTTAAGGACCCATTATTTTGGAGAGTGGAACTAAAAAATCCGTGTCAATCTTATAATTAGCTAGTAAAACATCAGGCTTCATGCTCTTTGCACACCCAATTCAAGAATCCTGCCTCCGCCAATGCGGTTCGTATCGGAGGTAGTGTCGGCAAGGGGAGCCGGAACCCTAATAGCCTCTAGATTGCCTCTGGAGGGAGAGGGGAATGATTCAGAAGAACTTTAAAGTACTTAAGTTAACTGTTTTTGAATTAGGACATCAGACGAAATGGGTGACGCATTCATGGGTTCAGACACATATCGAATAGACAAAAACTGCTATCAAATTGTTATGTTTGTGATGATTCTATGCACCGAGGTACTTTACGTCATTAAGTGCTCGGATCTACAACATACCACGACTCGGTCTTGACACACCACGACCACAATCTACGCGTCAACAAAATTATTTTAAGCTGTTGATGCTTACTCAACGTTCAACAACCATGTCAATAATGAGATCTGGAGCCCATCAACGCTTGGCCTGAATGGAAGTCCTTGATCAGTCTCAGCTGCAAACGGGATTCAGAGTTGACACACAGACATGGCTGATATAGTACGTGAAAAAACTTGTTAATTAACTATGGTGTAGGAGCACTATTCGAACGGAGTAGGAATCTTTTGTCACTGTTTACTAACTCGGCAGTTTGCCGAGTCATCGGCCCTGCTGTTGTCAGACAAAACATAAACTGTTGCAACCGGCCAAACCAGAGTCAAATGCAGATCTGCGTCAGATGCAACAGGGTACGTGAGGACAACTGATGTCCATAAATTAATTAACAAGGACACTTTATTTAACTTCCTCAAGGAAAAAAAAACAAGGATACTTTATTTTGTCCCGGAAACAATTGCTAGATGATGCGACCTGGTAGCTTAGCTTACTGGATAATATATATATATTTACACACAGGAAGACAACAGCATGCAAGTCAAATGCCAGACCAAACTGCTAAGCTACAAACCCATATGTACCCTTATTTTAGTGCTTAATTTAGCAAGTTAGCCAGAGTCCAAACCCCTTATAATTATTTATCCACCCTTGCTACCTTTGTGGTGAGGGCGCACGTACGTTGTAACTGCAGAGGTTTGACATCGTTGAACAGTTTGGGATAGTAAAATCGTTGGGCCAATGCCATCCTCACCTAATCAGCATCGATCGCTACGACAGCAAGCATCATGGAGCATCATGGTCCTTCTCCTCCTCCTAGATATATTCTGCTTCGGCGACACGTCAGAAAACATGGAGCTTATTTGGATTCAGAACAACAGTACGCTCTTGGATTCAGATCAATAGTATTTTCGATGATTTTGTGTCATGATTCCTTCTTGCGGTGGCAGGTAAAGTTCTTTTTCAGAACAGGTAGTTTCATGCGGTGGCTCTTGATGGACGGAGGAGAGAGCACGGAGTGAGACTGATTACGCCTGAGAATGCTGACCAAGAGGGCACGAGTTACGTACACTTGGTCACGCCCGGGGAAACTTGGACATGCATGACGACCGTTCTGGCCTTTGAACGGGGCTAGCAATATATAGCATAGCTACTATTTCTGGGAAGCCGGTGCTCCGCCCAAGTCCCTCTCCCCGGCCGCCGGCAGAGCTTGCATCCCCTTGCTTCCCCGGATACAGAAAGATGCATAGATCAAAGAGCGAACTACTTGCACGCGACACAAGTATTTCTACAACTACTCTACTTAGCTAAGGCCCCTCCCAATGCTCCACCTTGTACAGGTGCTAAGCCTTCCACGTAGGTAAAAAATCTGATGTGGCGAGTTATTTAAGAGGAGAGAGATGAGTGTGATGACCTCAGGAAAGAACAATGCTAAGCGAGTGAACCTAGGCAAAACATTTAAAGAAAGGAAGCCCACCAATACATGAAGAGCTTTAGTTGCTAAATTATTAAATGAAGCAAGCTTAGCAACTACTCCCTCATTTCTGGGGGCTTATCTTAAAATTTTAGTTTTTCCATTTTATAAGGCTCAATTTGATTGTTTCCCATCATATGTTCAGATTTCAAGGTGCATTAAATCATTGCATGCAAGAATTAAAAGAGAATTGACCAATGCATGTACTTTATGCATGTATACATTGCAATAATAAACATAATTTTTTGAGGAAAACAAAAACATTAATTAGGTGCTTTTGCAAACCTATAAAAAGTATTTCACCACTCACCATCTACCTTGGTTGGTGAGATTTTTGAATTGAGCCTTATAAATCGAAAAGGAGGAAGTATAAGCTAAGCACCTATGCATTGGGGAGTATAGTTGCTAAGCTATTTAATGTGCTTAGCACCTCATCTAAGCATCCATGCATTGGCAGCAGCCTAAGCTAGCTAGCGGCATCATATCTGTCTAGAAACAAGGACCGTATGTACTCCTCCGGTCCTTTTTAGTCTGGATATAAATTTTGTCCGAAGTCAAAGTATCTCTATTTTGGCCAAACTTGTAGAAAAGTATCAACATTTACAATGCCAAATCAATATCATTAGATTTATTATGAAATATAGTTTCATAGTATATATATTTCTTATTGTAGATAGTGATATATTATAATATAAAGGTGGTCAAACTTTACAAAGTTTGACTGGACACAAATCTAAAACGCAGAGTAAAAAGGATCGGAGAGAGGAGTAGGGCGTTTCAATGCCCAGACTCATATGCACCTGGTTAGAAAAAAAATCATAAAAATAATAAAAAATTGCAAAAAATGTGCGTTAGAAAATTTGATGGGTGAGACCCGCTTCAAATTTCAAATAATTTGGACATTTGAGAAGCTCTCAGCAAAAAAGATAAATCAGGCCAAAAGAGTATATAAATAGTAAACTTTTTTATAGATCCCTAATTTGTCTTTTTTGCCGAGAGCTCCTCAGATGTCCAAATGATTTAAAAATTGAAGCGGACCTCACGCATCAAATTGACTATCGGACCCCCAATTTGTCTTTTTTGCCGAGAGCTCCTCAGATATCCAAATGATTTAAAAATTGGAGCGAACATCACGCATCAAATTGACTATCGGACAAAAAAAATGGATTTTTTTGAATTTTTTTAGTATTTATTTTGATTTTTTTTCATCAGCGCGGGTGCAGAGATGGATTTTCACGGAGGGAGTAGCTTTCTCCGTGCACAGTGTCAACTGATCAACAGTTACAAACAACTGAAGATTCCGTACGCATGACAGTTTGCTTATGGCATAAGCGACCTCTATACATTGGAGCAGTTTTTGTTTTAATCAAAACCTTGATGGTTGATGCCTCCAAGTCATGATGCAATGGTGACTTGAGGAGGCTAGTAGCTAGCTTGACTTCAACCGGTTAAATAGTGGGACTAGTTAATTAACCTCACCCCAAGTCAAGTTCTGCCCTTGGACTGCGCTCAAAAGCATGGTTCAACTTGGACCAGTGGCCATCTTGTCTCTGTCTTCAAATACCGAGCCAGCTCTGATGATTGATTAATTTACCTGACCAAGAAGGGGATTAAATCTTTGGCATGCATCTTCTTCTTTTTTAACAGAGGGGCATGCATCTTTGAAATCACTGCTTGTAGGGGAGGAAAGAATCATGAACCCTTCTAGTTCTAGCACATGGTTCCTCAAATGACAGATTTCCCAAATTATTCCTTGTCCGAACTAAGAATCTCTGAAAAGCTCCTGCATATATATGATGAAAACGACGCACCATTTGCTAACTTGCCATGGGCTGGAATCTTTTCCATGTTCAAAACGGAGACTCCTGAGTCTTACCAGCTCGAATGCACCGATACTTTAGGCAACTAGCGTATCCGATACCGATACTTCTTCGATACGTCCCCGATACGTATCCAAGGAGTATCCATGAATAAAGGATTTAAAACAATTCAGATACTTGAAGGATACTTTTTTAGATCGTTTTCGATACGACCAAGCCCATATAAGAGACCACTCAGCCCAGTTAAGAGGCAGAGAGCAACCCTAGTACCGCAATGCCCCCTTCCTTTCCCTCCCAGTTTTCTTTCCTCCCTCCTGAGCTCACACCAGGCGGCGGCTGGTGGCTGCGTACCTAGCAGCTACTCACTCAGGGCCGGCGGCAGTGGCGGCTAGCCGGCGACGAGCTACTACTCCTCACCAATGCCTCTTCTCCTTTTTCCTGCCCAGCCAAGCTTATCCCCTCTTCTTTCTCCTCTGATCTGTGAAGATCTCATTTTTCTCATCTCCTCCTGCTGAACCTCCTACTGTACCTACAAATCTAAGGGCACCATTGTGGAGCCATGTTCAAATCATAGAGAAAACACCTGGAGGGGGCAACACTAAATGGAAATGCGACTACTGTGGTCATGAAGCTTTGAGTAGCTACTCTAGAGTTTCTGCTCATTTGCTAAAGAAGACAGGGAACCATGTAATCCATGGATGTAGAAAGGTCACGGTTGACATTCTAAATCCCTTTTTTTTGAAAAATAAATAAATAGTAAAACGTATCCGTATTGACACTTTTTCAAAATGATGAATTTACGTATCCGTATTGGCCCGATACTGATACCCGTATCCGTATCGGTGCATTCGAGCTTACCGGAAAAGCAGCAGCGAGCAGTAGTGCAGTACAACAGCTGTATACATTCCACTGCAACAGCACGTCGAAATCAAGCACGTTCTGGTCACTGATCACTGATCACTACTAATCCTGTCAAAAGGCGAGCTAGAAACAAACGCCAGAGTTTTGCTGGTTTACTTGGCTAAGCCATCATCAGGACCGGGTCGCAAAGCCTGAAAGTCGCATATATAAGAAAGCTTAAGAAATATTCTGCAGCTTTCAGGTGGGAAGATCTGTTCTAACATTCAGAAATCCTCTTATATTACCACCAGTGAGAGACATGATGTAGAAAGGTGGCCTTCCATAATATGTTTCTGCGTTTCTTTTCTTTGGG